>NW_027616589.1:0-237245 GCF_964187855.1 Myxine glutinosa
AAAAACCACTTTTCGCACTTGTGTTGGTGCAGGAAACCACTTTTGCACTTGTATTAGTGTGGAAAAAACACTTTTTGCACTTGTGATAGTGCTGAAAAACCACTTTTCGCACTTGTGTTAGTGTTGAAAAACCACTTTTCGCACTTGTGTTAGTGTTGAAAAACCACTTTTCACACTTGTGTTGGTGCAGGAAAGCACTTTTGCACTTCTATTAGTGTGGAAAAAACACTTTTCGCACTTGTGTTAGTGTTGAAAAACCACTTTTCGCACTTGTGTTAGTGTTGAAAAACCACTTTTGCACTTGTATTAGTGTGGAAAAAACCACTTTTCGCACTTGTGTTAGTGTTGAAAAAACACTTTTTGCACTTGTGATAGTGTTGAAAAACCACTTTTCGCACTTGTGTTAGTGTTGAAAAACCACTTTTCGCACTTGTGTTGGTGCAGGAAACCACTTTTGCACTTGTATTAGTGTGGCAAAACTACTTTTCGCACTTGTGTTAGTGTTGAAAAACCACTTTTCGCACTTGTGTTAGTGTTGAAAAACCACTTTTCGCACTTGTGTTAGTGTTGAAAAACCACTTTCCGCACTTGTGTTAGTGTTGAAAAACCACTTTTCACACTTGTGTTGGTGCAGGAAACCACTTTTGCACTTGTATTATTGTGGAAAAAACACTTTTTGCACTTGTGTTAGTGTTGAAAAACCACTTTTCTCACTTGTGTTGGTGCAGGAAACCACTTTTGCACTTGTATTAGTGTGTAAAAAACACTTTTTGCACTTGTGATAGTGTTGAAAAACCACTTTTCGCACTTGTGTTAGTGTTGAAAAACCACTTATCACACTTGTGTTGGTGCAGGAAACCACTTTTGCACTTGTATTAGTGTGGAAAAAACACTTTTTGCACTTGTGTTAGTGTTGAAAACCACTTTTCGCACTTGTGTTGGTGCAGGAAACCACTTTTGCACTTGTATTAGTGTGGAAAAAACACTTTTTGCACTTGTGTTAGTGTTGAAAAACCACTTTTCACACTTGTGTTGGTGCAGGAAACCACTTTTGCACTTGTATTAGCGTGGAAAAAACACTTTTCGCACTTGTGTTAGTGTTGAAAACCACTTTTCGCACTTGTGTTAGTGTTGAAAAACCACTTTTCGCACTTGTGTTGGTGCAGGAAACCACTTTTGCACTTGTATTAGTGTGGAAAAAACACTTTTTGCACTTGTGATAGTGTTGAAAAACCACTTTTCGCACTTGTGTTAGTGTTGAAAAACCACTTTTCGCACTTGTGTTGGTGCAGGAAACCACTTTTGCACTTGTATTAGTGTGGAAAAACCACTTTTTGCACTTGTGTTAGTGTTGAAAAACCACTTTTCGCACTTGTGTTAGTGTTGAAAAACCACTTTTTGCACCTGTGTTGGTGCAGGAAACCACTTTTGCACTTGTATAAGTGTGGAAAAAACACTTTTTGCACTTGTGATAGTGTTGAAAAACCACTTTTCGCACTTGTGTTAGTGTTGAAAAACCACTTTTCGCACTTGTGTTAGTGTTGCAAAACCACTTTTCGCACTTGTGTTAGTGTTGAAAAACCACTTTTCGCACTTGTGTTAGTGTTGAAAACCCACTTTTCGCACTTGTGTTAGTGTGGAAAAACCACTTTTCGCACTTGTGTTCGTGTTGAAAAACCACTTTTCGCACTTGTGTTAGTGTTGAAAAACCACTTTTCGCACTTGTGTTGGTGCAGGAAACCACTTTTGCACTTGTATTAGTGTGGAAAAAACACTTTTTGCACTTGTGATAGTGTTGAAAAACCACTTTTCACACTTGTGTTAGTGTTGAAAAACCACTTTTCGCACTTGTGTTAGTGTTGAAAAACCACTTTTCACACTTGTGTTGGTGCAGGAAAGCAATTTTGCACTTCTATTAGTGTGGAAAAAACACTTTTCGCACTTGTGTTAGTGTTGAAAAACCACTTTTCGCACTTGTGTTAGTGTTGAAAAACCACTTTTCACACTTGTGTTGGTGCAGGAAACCACTTTTGCACTTGTATTATTGTGGAAAAAACACTTTTTGCACTTGTGTTAGTGTTGAAAAACCACTTTTCTCACTTGTGTTGGTGCAGGAAACCACTTTTGCACTTGTATTAGTGGGGAAAAAACACTTTTTGCACTTGTGATAGTGTTGAAAAAACCACTTTTCGCACTTGTGTTAGTGTTGAAAAACCACTTATCGCACTTGTGTTGGTGCAGGAAACCACTTTTGCACTTGTATTAGTGTGGAAAAACCACTTTTCGCACTTGTGTTAGTGTTGAAAAAACACTTTTTGCACTTGTGATAGTGTTGAAAAACCACTTTTCGCACTTGTGTTAGTGTTGAAAAACCACTTTTCGCACTTGTGTTGGTGCAGGAAACCACTTTTGGACTTGTATTAGTGTGGCAAAACTACTTTTCGCACTTGTGTTAGTGTTGAAAAACCACTTTTCGCACTTGTGTTAGTGTTGAAAAACCACTTTTCGCACTTGTGTTAGTGTTGAAAAACCACTTTTCGCACTTGTGTTAGTGTTGAAAAACCACTTTTCACACTTGTGTTGGTGCAGGAAACCACTTTTGCACTTGTATTAGTGTGGAAAAAACACTTTTTGCACTTGTGATAGTGTTGAAAAACCACTTTTCGCACTTGTGTTAGTGTTGAAAAACCACTTATCGCACTTGTGTTGGTGCAGGAAACCACTTTTGCACTTGTATTAGTGTGGAAAAAACACTTTTTGCACTTGTGATAGTGTTGAAAAACCACTTTTCGCACTTGTGTTAGTGTTGAAAAACCACTTTTCGCACTTGTGTTGGTGCAGGAAACCACTTTTGCACTTGTATTAGTGTGGAAAAAACACTTTTCGCACTTGTGTTAGTGTTGAAAAACCACTTTTCGCACTTGTGTTGGTGCAGGAAACCACTTTTGCACTTGTATTAGTGTGGAAAAAACACTTTTTGTACTTGTGATAGTGTTGAAAAACCACTTTTCGCACTTGTGTTAGTGTTGAAAAACCAGTTATCGCACTTGTGTTGGTGCAGGAAACCACTTTTGCACTTGTATTAGTGTGGAAAAACAACTTTTCGCACTTGTGTTAGTGTTAAAAAACCACTTTTCGCACTTGTGTTAGTGTTGAAAAACCACTTTTCGCACTTGTGTTAGTGTTGAAAAACCACTTTTCGCACTTGTGTTGGTGCAGGAAACCACTTTTGCACTTGTATTAGTGTGGAAAAACCACTTTTCGCACTTGTGTTAGTGTTGAAAAACCACTTTTCGCACTTGTGTTAGTGTTGAAAAACCACTTTTTGCACCTGTGTTAGTGTTGAAAAAACACTTTTTGCACTTGTGATAGTGTTGAAAAACCACTTTTCGCACTTGTGTTAGTGTTGAAAAACCACTTTTCGCACTTGTGTTGGTGCAGGAAACCACTTTTGCACTTGTATTAGTGTGGCAAAACTACTTTTCGCACTTGTGTTAGTGTTGCAAAACTACTTTTCGCACTTGTGTTAGTGTTGAAAAACCACTTTTCGCACTTGTGTTAGTGTTGAAAAACCACTTTTCGCACTTGTGTTAGTGTTGAAAAACCACTTTTCACACTTGTGTTGGTGCAGGAAACCACTTTTGCACTTGTATTATTGTGGAAAAAACACTTTTTGCACTTGTGTTAGTGTTGAAAAACCACTTTTCTCACTTGTGTTGGTGCAGGAAACCACTTTTGCACTTGTATTAGTGTGGAAAAAACACTTTTTACACTTGTGATAGTGTTGAAAAACCACTTTTCGCACTTGTGTTAGTGTTGAAAAACCACTTATCGCACTTGTGTTGGTGCAGGAAACCACTTTTGCACTTGTATTAGTGTGGAAAAACCACTTTTCGCACTTGTGTTAGTGTTAAAAAACCACTTTTCGCACTTGTGTTAGTGTTGAAAAACCACTTTTCGCACTTGTGTTAGTGTTGAAAAACCACTTTCGCACTTGTGTTGGTGCAGGAAACCACTTTTGCACTTGTATTAGTGTGGAAAAACCACTTTTCGCACTTGTGTTAGTGTTGAAAAACCACTTTTCGCACTTGTGTTAGTGTTGAAAAACCACTTTTTGCACCTGTGTTGGTGTTGAAAAAACACTTTTTGCACTTGTGATAGTGTTGAAAAACCACTTTTCGCACTTGTGTTAGTGTTGAAAAACCACTTTTCGCACTTGTGTTGGTGCAGGAAACCACTTTTGCACTTGTATTAGTGTGGAAAAACTACTTTTCGCACTTTTGTTAGTGTTGAAAAACCACTTTTCGCACTTGTGTTAGTGTTGAAAAACCACTTTTCGCACTTGTGTTAGCGTTGAAAAACCACTTTTCGCACTTGTGTTAGCGTTGAAAAACCAGTTTTCGCACTTGTGTTAGTGTTGAAAAACCAGTTTTCGCACTTGTGTTATTGTTGAAAAACCACTTTTCGCACTTGTGTTAGTGTGGAAAAACCACTTTTCGCACTTGTGTTCGTGTTGAAAAACCACTTTTCGCACTTGTGTTAGTGTTGAAAAACCACTTTTCGCACTTGTGTTGGTGCAGGAAACCACTTTTGCACTTGTATTAGTGTGGAAAAAACACTTTTTGTACTTGTGATAGTGTTGAAAAACCACTTTTCGCACTTGTGTTAGTGTTGAAAAACCACTTTTCGCACTTGTGTTGGTGCAGGAAACCACTTTTGCACTTGTATTAGTGTGGAAAAACCACTTTTCGCACTTGTGTTAGTGTTGAAAAACCACTTTTTGCACTTGTGTTAGTGTTGAAAAACCACTTTTCGCACTTGTGTTAGTGTTGAAAAACCACTTTTGCACTTGTATTAGTGTGGAAAAAACACTTTTTGCACTTGTGATAGTGTTGAAAAACCACTTTTCGCACTTGTGTTAGTGTTGAAAAAACACTTTTCGCACTTGTGTTGGTGCAGGAAACCACTTTTGCACTTGTATTATTGTGGAAAAAACACTTTTTCCACTTGTGATAGTGTTGAAAAACCACTTTTCGCACTTGTGTTAGTGTTGAAAAACCACTTTTCGCACTTGTGTTAGTGCAGGAAACCACTTTTGCACTTGTATTAGTGTGGAAAAACCACTTTTCGCACTTGTTTTAGTGTTGAAAAACCACTTTTCGCACTTGTGTTAGTGTTGAAAAACCACTTTTCGCACTTGTGTTAGTGTTGAAAAACCACTTTTCACACTTGTGTTGGTGCAGGAAACCACTTTTGCACTTGTATTAGTGTGGAAAAAACACTTTTCGCACTTGTGTTAGTGTTGAAAACCACTTTTCGCACTTGTGTTAGTGTTGAAAAACCACTTTTCGCACTTGTGTTGGTGCAGGAAACCACTTTTGCACTTGTATTAGTGTGGAAAAAACACTTTTTGCACTTGTGATAGTGTTGAAAAACCACTTTTCGCACTTGTGTTAGTGTTGAAAAACCACTTTTCGCACTTGTGTTAGTGTTGAAAAACCCACTTTTCGCACTTGTGTTAGTGTTGAAAAACCACTTTTCGCACTTGTGTTAGTGTTGAAAACCCACTTTTCGCACTTGTGTTAGTGTGGAAAAACCACTTTTCGCACTTGTGTTCGTGTTGAAAAACCACTTTTCGCACTTGTGTTAGTGTTGAAAAACCACTTTTCGCACTTGTGTTGGTGCAGGAAACCACTTTTGCACTTGTATTAGTGTGGAAAAAACACTTTTTGCACTTGTGATAGTGTTGAAAAACCACTTTTCGCACTTGTGTTAGTGTTGAAAAACCACTTTTCGCACTTGTGTTGGTGCAGGAAACCACTTTTGCACTTCTATTAGTGTGGAAAAAATACTTTTCGCACTTGTGTTAGTGTTGAAAAACCACTTTTCGCACTTGTGTTAGTGTTGAAAAACCACTTTTCACACTTGTGTTGGTGCAGGAAACCACTTTTGCACTTGTATTATTGTGGAAAAAACACTTTTTGCACTTGTGTTAGTGTTGAAAAACCACTTTTCTCACTTGTGTTGGTGCAGGAAACCACTTTTGCACTTGTATTAGTGGGGAAAAAACACTTTTTGCACTTGTGATAGTGTTGAAAAAACCACTTTTCGCACTTGTGTTAGTGTTGAAAAACCACTTATCGCACTTGTGTTGGTGCAGGAAACCACTTTTGCACTTGTATTAGTGTGGAAAAACCACTTTTCGCACTTGTGTTAGTGTTGAAAAAACACTTTTTGCACTTGTGATAGTGTTGAAAAACCACTTTTCGCACTTGTGTTAGTGTTGAAAAACCACTTTTCGCACTTGTGTTGGTGCAGGAAACCACTTTTGCACTTGTATTAGTGTGGCAAAACTACTTTTCGCACTTGTGTTAGTGTTGAAAAACCACTTTTCGCACTTGTGTTAGTGTTGAAAAACCACTTTTCGCACTTGTGTTAGTGTTGAAAAACCACTTTCCGCACTTGTGTTAGTGTTGAAAAACCACTTTTCACACTTGTGTTGGTGCAGGAAACCACTTTTGCACTTGTATTATTGTGGAAAAAACACTTTTTGCACTTGTGTTAGTGTTGAAAAACCACTTTTCTCACTTGTGTTGGTGCAGGAAACCACTTTTGCACTTGTATTAGTGTGTAAAAAACACTTTTTGCACTTGTGATAGTGTTGAAAAACCACTTTTCGCACTTGTGTTAGTGTTGAAAAACCACTTATCGCACTTGTGTTGGTGCAGGAAACCACTTTTGCACTTGTATTAGTGTGGAAAAAACACTTTTTGCACTTGTGTTAGTGTTGAAAACCACTTTTCGCACTTGTGTTGGTGCAGGAAACCACTTTTGCACTTGTATTAGTGTGGAAAAAACACTTTTTGCACTTGTGTTAGTGTTGAAAAACCACTTTTCACACTTGTGTTGGTGCAGGAAACCACTTTTGCACTTGTATTAGTGTGGAAAAAACACTTTTCGCACTTGTGTTAGTGTTGAAAACCACTTTTCGCACTTGTGTTAGTGTTGAAAAACCACTTTTCGCACTTGTGTTGGTGCAGGAAACCACTTTTGCACTTGTATTAGTGTGGAAAAAACACTTTTTGCACTTGTGATAGTGTTGAAAAACCACTTTTCGCACTTGTGTTAGTGTTGAAAAACCACTTTTCGCACTTGTGTTGGTGCAGGAAACCACTTTTGCACTTGTATTAGTGTGGAAAAACCACTTTTTGCACTTGTGTTAGTGTTGAAAAACCACTTTTCGCACTTGTGTTAGTGTTGAAAAACCACTTTTTGCACCTGTGTTGGTGCAGGAAACCACTTTTGCACTTGTATAATTGTGGAAAAAACACTTTTTGCACTTGTGATAGTGTTGAAAAACCACTTTTCGCACTTGTGTTAGTGTTGAAAAACCACTTTTCGCACTTGTGTTAGTGTTGAAAAACCACTTTTCGCACTTGTGTTAGTGTTGAAAAACCACTTTTCGCACTTGTGTTAGTGTTGAAAACCCACTTTTCGCACTTGTGTTAGTGTGGAAAAACCACTTTTCGCACTTGTGTTCGTGTTGAAAAACCACTTTTCGCACTTGTGTTAGTGTTGAAAAACCACTTTTCGCACTTGTGTTGGTGCAGGAAACCACTTTTGCACTTGTATTAGTGTGGAAAAAACACTTTTTGCACTTGTGATAGTGTTGAAAAACCACTTTTCGCACTTGTGTTAGTGTTGAAAAACCACTTTTCGCACTTGTGTTAGTGTTGAAAAACCACTTTTCACACTTGTGTTGGTGCAGGAAAGCACTTTTGCACTTCTATTAGTGTGGAAAAAACACTTTTCGCACTTGTGTTAGTGTTGAAAAACCACTTTTCGCACTTGTGTTAGTGTTGAAAAACCACTTTTCACACTTGTGTTGGTGCAGGAAACCACTTTTGCACTTGTATTATTGTGGAAAAAACACTTTTTGCACTTGTGTTAGTGTTGAAAAACCACTTTTCTCACTTGTGTTGGTGCAGGAAACCACTTTTGCACTTGTATTAGTGGGGAAAAAACACTTTTTGCACTTGTGATAGTGTTGAAAAAACCACTTTTCGCACTTGTGTTAGTGTTGAAAAACCACTTATCGCACTTGTGTTGGTGCAGGAAACCACTTTTGCACTTGTATTAGTGTGGAAAAACCACTTTTCGCACTTGTGTTAGTGTTGAAAAAACACTTTTTGCACTTGTGATAGTGTTGAAAAACCACTTTTCGCACTTGTGTTAGTGTTGAAAAACCACTTTTCGCACTTGTGTTGGTGCAGGAAACCACTTTTGCACTTGTATTAGTGTGGCAAAACTACTTTTCGCACTTGTGTTAGTGTTGAAAAACCACTTTTCGCACTTGTGTTAGTGTTGAAAAACCACTTTTCGCACTTGTGTTAGTGTTGAAAAACCACTTTCCGCACTTGTGTTAGTGTTGAAAAACCACTTTTCACACTTGTGTTGGTGCAGGAAACCACTTTTGCACTTGTATTATTGTGGAAAAAACACTTTTTGCACTTGTGTTAGTGTTGAAAAACCACTTTTCTCACTTGTGTTGGTGCAGGAAACCACTTTTGCACTTGTATTAGTGTGTAAAAAACACTTTTTGCACTTGTGATAGTGTTGAAAAACCACTTTTCGCACTTGTGTTAGTGTTGAAAAACCACTTATCGCACTTGTGTTGGTGCAGGAAACCACTTTTGCACTTGTATTAGTGTGGAAAAAACACTTTTTGCACTTGTGTTAGTGTTGAAAACCACTTTTCGCACTTGTGTTGGTGCAGGAAACCACTTTTGCACTTGTATTAGTGTGGAAAAAACACTTTTTGCACTTGTGTTAGTGTTGAAAAACCACTTTTCACACTTGTGTTGGTGCAGGAAACCACTTTTGCACTTGTATTAGTGTGGAAAAAACACTTTTCGCACTTGTGTTAGTGTTGAAAACCACTTTTCGCACTTGTGTTAGTGTTGAAAAACCACTTTTCGCACTTGTGTTGGTGCAGGAAACCACTTTTGCACTTGTATTAGTGTGGAAAAAACACTTTTTGCACTTGTGATAGTGTTGAAAAACCACTTTTCGCACTTGTGTTAGTGTTGAAAAACCACTTTTCGCACTTGTGTTGGTGCAGGAAACCACTTTTGCACTTGTATTAGTGTGGAAAAACCACTTTTTGCACTTGTGTTAGTGTTGAAAAACCACTTTTCGCACTTGTGTTAGTGTTGAAAAACCACTTTTTGCACCTGTGTTGGTGCAGGAAACCACTTTTGCACTTGTATAATTGTGGAAAAAACACTTTTTGCACTTGTGATAGTGTTGAAAAACCACTTTTCGCACTTGTGTTAGTGTTGAAAAACCACTTTTCGCACTTGTGTTAGTGTTGAAAAACCACTTTTCGCACTTGTGTTAGTGTTGAAAAACCACTTTTCGCACTTGTGTTAGTGTTGAAAACCCACTTTTCGCACTTGTGTTAGTGTGGAAAAACCACTTTTCGCACTTGTGTTCGTGTTGAAAAACCACTTTTCGCACTTGTGTTAGTGTTGAAAAACCACTTTTCGCACTTGTGTTGGTGCAGGAAACCACTTTTGCACTTGTATTAGTGTGGAAAAAACACTTTTTGCACTTGTGATAGTGTTGAAAAACCACTTTTCGCACTTGTGTTAGTGTTGAAAAACCACTTTTCGCACTTGTGTTAGTGTTGAAAAACCACTTTTCACACTTGTGTTGGTGCAGGAAAGCACTTTTGCACTTCTATTAGTGTGGAAAAAACACTTTTCGCACTTGTGTTAGTGTTGAAAAACCACTTTTCGCACTTGTGTTAGTGTTGAAAAACCACTTTTCACACTTGTGTTGGTGCAGGAAACCACTTTTGCACTTGTATTATTGTGGAAAAAACACTTTTTGCACTTGTGTTAGTGTTGAAAAACCACTTTTCTCACTTGTGTTGGTGCAGGAAACCACTTTTGCACTTGTATTAGTGGGGAAAAAACACTTTTTGCACTTGTGATAGTGTTGAAAAAACCACTTTTCGCACTTGTGTTAGTGTTGAAAAACCACTTATCGCACTTGTGTTGGTGCAGGAAACCACTTTTGCACTTGTATTAGTGTGGAAAAACCACTTTTCGCACTTGTGTTAGTGTTGAAAAAACACTTTTTGCACTTGTGATAGTGTTGAAAAACCACTTTTCGCACTTGTGTTAGTGTTGAAAAACCACTTTTCGCACTTGTGTTGGTGCAGGAAACCACTTTTGCACTTGTATTAGTGTGGCAAAACTACTTTTCGCACTTGTGTTAGTGTTGAAAAACCACTTTTCGCACTTGTGTTAGTGTTGAAAAACCACTTTTCGCACTTGTGTTAGTGTTGAAAAACCACTTTTCGCACTTGTGTTAGTGTTGAAAAACCACTTTTCACACTTGTGTTGGTGCAGGAAACCACTTTTGCACTTGTATTATTGTGGAAAAAACACTTTTTGCACTTGTGTTAGTGTTGAAAAACCACTTTTCTCACTTGTGTTGGTGCAGGAAACCACTTTTGCACTTGTATTAGTGTGGAAAAAACACTTTTTGCACTTGTGATAGTGTTGAAAAACCACTTTTCGCACTTGTGTTAGTGTTGAAAAACCACTTATCGCACTTGTGTTGGTGCAGGAAACCACTTTTGCACTTGTATTAGTGTGGAAAAAACACTTTTTGCACTTGTGATAGTGTTGAAAAACCACTTTTCGCACTTGTGTTAGTGTTGAAAAACCACTTTTCGCACTTGTGTTGGTGCAGGAAACCACTTTTGCACTTGTATTAGTGTGGAAAAAACACTTTTCGCACTTGTGTTAGTGTTGAAAAACCACTTTTCGCACTTGTGTTGGTGCAGGAAACCACTTTTGCACTTGTATTAGTGTGGAAAAAACACTTTTCGCACTTGTGTTAGTGTTGAAAAACCACTTTTCGCACTTGTGTTAGTGTTGAAAAACCACTTTTCACACTTGTGTTGGTGCAGGAAACCACTTTTGCACTTGTATTATTGTGGAAAAAACACTTTTTGCACTTGTGTTAGTGTTGAAAAACCACTTTTCTCACTTGTGTTGGTGCAGGAAACCACTTTTGCACTTGTATTAGTGTGGAAAAAACACTTTTTGCACTTGTGATAGTGTTGAAAAACCACTTTTCGCACTTGTGTTAGTGTTGAAAAACCACTTTTCGCACTTGTGTTGGTGCAGGAAACCACTTTTGCACTTGTATTAGTGTGGAAAAAACACTTTTCGCACTTGTGTTAGTGTTGAAAAACCACTTTTCACACTTGTGTTGGTGCAGGAAACCACTTTTGCACTTGTATTAGTGTGGAAAAAACACTTTTCGCACTTGTGTTAGTGTTGAAAACCACTTTTCGCACTTGTGTTAGTGTTGAAAAACCACTTTTCGCACTTGTGTTGGTGCAGGAAACCACTTTTGCACTTGTATTAGTGTGGAAAAAACACTTTTTGCACTTGTGATAGTGTTGAAAAACCACTTTTCGCACTTGTGTTAGTGTTGAAAAACCACTTTTCGCACTTGTGTTGGTGCAGGAAACCACTTTTGCACTTGTATTAGTGTGGAAAAACCACTTTTCGCACTTGTGTTAGTGTTGAAAAACCACTTTTCGCACTTGTGTTAGTGTTGAAAAACCACTTTTTGCACCTGTGTTGGTGCAGGAAACCACTTTTGCACTTGTATAAGTGTGGAAAAAACACTTTTTGCACTTGTGATAGTGTTGAAAAACCACTTTTCGCACTTGTGTTAGTGTTGAAAAACCACTTTTCGCACTTGTGTTAGTGTTGAAAAACCACTTTTCGCACTTGTGTTAGTGTTGAAAAACCACTTTTCGCACTTGTGTTAGTGTTGAAAACCCACTTTTCGCACTTGTGTTAGTGTGGAAAAACCACTTTTCGCACTTGTGTTCGTGTTGAAAAACCACTTTTCGCACTTGTGTTAGTGTTGAAAAACCACTTTTCGCACTTGTGTTGGTGCAGGAAACCACTTTTGCACTTGTATTAGTGTGGAAAAAACACTTTTTGCACTTGTAATAGTGCTGAAAAACCACTTTTCGCACTTGTGTTAGTGTTGAAAAACCACTTTTCGCACTTGTGTTAGTGTTGAAAAACCACTTTTCACACTTGTGTTGGTGCAGGAAAGCACTTTTGCACTTCTATTAGTGTGGAAAAAACACTTTTCGCACTTGTGTTAGTGTTGAAAAACCACTTTTCGCACTTGTGTTAGTGTTGAAAAACCACTTTTCACACTTGTGTTGGTGCAGGAAACCACTTTTGCACTTGTATTATTGTGGAAAAAACACTTTTTGCACTTGTGTTAGTGTTGAAAAACCACTTTTCTCACTTGTGTTGGTGCAGGAAACCACTTTTGCACTTGTATTAGTGGGGAAAAAACACTTTTTGCACTTGTGATAGTGTTGAAAAAACCACTTTTCGCACTTGTGTTAGTGTTGAAAAACCACTTATCGCACTTGTGTTGGTGCAGGAAACCACTTTTGCACTTGTATTAGTGTGGAAAAACCACTTTTCGCACTTGTGTTAGTGTTGAAAAAACACTTTTTGCACTTGTGATAGTGTTGAAAAACCACTTTTCGCACTTGTGTTAGTGTTGAAAAACCACTTTTCGCACTTGTGTTGGTGCAGGAAACCACTTTTGCACTTGTATTAGTGTGGCAAAACTACTTTTCGCACTTGTGTTTGTGTTGAAAAACCACTTTTCGCACTTGTGTTAGTGTTGAAAAACCACTTTTCGCACTTGTGTTAGTGTTGAAAAACCACTTTTCGCACTTGTGTTAGTGTTGAAAAACCACTTTTCACACTTGTGTTGGTGCAGGAAACCACTTTTGCACTTGTATTATTGTGGAAAAAACACTTTTTGCACTTGTGTTAGTGTTGAAAAACCACTTTTCTCACTTGTGTTGGTGCAGGAAACCACTTTTGCACTTGTATTAGTGTGGAAAAAACACTTTTTGCACTTGTGATAGTGTTGAAAAACCACTTTTCGCACTTGTGTTAGTGTTGAAAAACCACTTATCGCACTTGTGTTGGTGCAGGAAACCACTTTTGCACTTGTATTAGTGTGGAAAAAACACTTTTTGCACTTGTGATAGTGTTGAAAAACCACTTTTCGCACTTGTGTTAGTGTTGAAAAACCACTTTTCGCACTTGTGTTGGTGCAGGAAACCAGTTTTGCACTTGTATTAGTGTGGAAAAAACACTTTTCGCACTTGTGTTAGTGTTGAAAAACCACTTTTCGCACTTGTGTTGGTGCAGGAAACCACTTTTGCACTTGTATTAGTGTGGAAAAAACACTTTTCGCACTTGTGTTAGTGTTGAAAAAACACTTTTCGCACTTGTGTTAGTGTTGAAAAACCACTTTTCACACTTGTGTTGGTGCAGGAAACCACTTTTGCACTTGTATTATTGTGGAAAAAACACTTTTTGCACTTGTGTTAGTGTTGAAAAACCACTTTTCTCACTTGTGTTGGTGCAGGAAACCACTTTTGCACTTGTATTAGTGTGGAAAAAACACTTTTTGCACTTGTGATAGTGTTGAAAAACCACTTTTCGCACTTGTGTTAGTGTTGAAAAACCACTTATCGCACTTGTGTTGGTGCAGGAAACCACTTTTGCACTTGTATTAGTGTGGAAAAACCACTTTTTGCACTTGTGTTAGTGTTGAAAAAACACTTTTTGCACTTGTGATAGTGTTGAAAAACCACTTTTCGCACTTGTGTTAGTGTTGAAAAACCACTTTTCGCACTTGTGTTGGTGCAGGAAACCCCTTTTGCACTTGTATTAGTGTGGCAAAACTACTTTTCGCACTTGTGTTAGTGTTGAAAAACCACTTTTCGCACTTGTGTTAGTGTTGAAAAACCACTTTTCGCACTTGTGTTAGTGTTGAAAAACCACTTTTCGCACTTGTGTTAGTGTTGAAAAACCACTTTTCACACTTGTGTTGGTGCAGGAAACCACTTTTGCACTTGTATTATTGTGGAAAAAACACTTTTTGCACTTGTGTTAGTGTTGAAAAAACACTTTTCTCACTTGTGTTGGTGCAGGAAACCACTTTTGCACTTGTATTAGTGTGGAAAAAACACTTTTTGCACTTGTGATAGTGTTGAAAAACCACTTTTCGCACTTGTGTTAGTGTTGAAAAACCACTTTTCGCACTTGTGTTAGTGTTGAAAAACCACTTTTTGCACCTGTGTTAGTGTTGAAAAAACACTTTTTGCACTTGTGATAGAGTTGAAAAACCACTTTTCGCACTTGTGGTAGTGTTGAAAAACCACTTTTCGCACTTGTGTTGGTGCAGGAAACCACTTTTGCACTTGTATTAGTGTGGAAAAACTACTTTTCGCACTTGTGTTAGTGTTGAAAAACCACTTTTCGCACTTGTGTTAGTGTTGAAAAACCACTTTTCGCACTTGTGTTAGTGTTGAAAAACCACTTTTCGCACTTGTGTTAGTGTTGAAAAACCACTTTTCGCACTTGTGTTAGTGTTGAAAAACCACTTTTCGCACTTGTGTTAGTGTTGAAAAACCACTTTTCGCACTTATGTTAGTGTGGAAAAACCACTTTTTGCACTTGTGTTCGTGTTGAAAAACCACTTTTCGCACTTGTGTTAGTGTTGAAAAACCACTTTTCGCACTTGTGTTGGTGCAGGAAACCACTTTTGCACTTGTATTAGAGTGGATAAAACACTTTTTGCACTTGTGATAGTGTTGAAAAACCACTTTTCGTACTTGTGTTAGTGTTGAAAAACCACTTTTCGCACTTGTGTTAGTGTTGAAAAACCACTTTTCGCACTTGTGTTGGTGCAGGAAACCACTTTTGCACTTGTATTAGTGTGGAAAAAACACTTTTCGCACTTGTGTTAGTGTTGAAAAACCACTTTTCGCACTTGTGTTAGTGTTGAAAAACCACTTTTCACACTTGTGTTGGTGCAGGAAACCACTTTTGCACTTGTATTATTGTGGAAAAAACACTTTTTGCACTTGTGTTAGTGTTGAAAAACCACTTTTCTCACTTGTGTTGGTGCAGGAAACCACTTTTGCACTTGTATTAGTGTGGAAAAAACACTTTTTGCACTTGTGATAGTGTTGAAAAACCACTTTTCGCACTTGTGTTAGTGTTGAAAAACCACTTATCGCACTTGTGTTGGTGCAGGAAACCACTTTTGCACTTGTATTAGTGTGGAAAAACCACTTTTCGCACTTGTGTTAGTGATAAAAAACCACTTTTCGCACTTGTGTTAGTGTTGAAAAACCACTTTTCGCACTTGTGTTAGTGTTGAAAAACCACTTTTCGCACTTGTGTTGGTGCAGGAAACCACTTTTGCATTTGTATTAGTGTGGAAAAACCACTTTTCGCACTTGTGTTAGTGTTGAAAAACCACTTTTCGCACTTGTGTTAGTGTTGAAAAACCACTTTTTGCACCTGTGTTGGTGTTGAAAAAACACTTTTTGCACTTGTGATAGTGTTGAAAAACCACTTTTCGCACTTGTGTTAGTGTTGAAAAACCACTTTTCGCACTGGTGTTGGTGCAGGAAACCACTTTTGCACTTGTATTAGTGTGGCAAAACTACTTTTCGCACTTGTGTTAGTGTTGCAAAACTACTTTTCGCACTTGTGTTAGTGTTGAAAAACCACTTTTCGCACTTGTGTTAGTGTTGAAAAACCACTTTTCGCACTTGTGTTAGTGTTGAAAAACCACTTTTCACACTTGTGTTCGTGCAGGAAACCACTTTTGCACTTGTATTAGTGTGGAAAAAACACTTTTTACACTTGTGATAGTGTTGAAAAACCACTTTTCGCACTTGTGTTATTGTTGAAAAACCACTTATCGCACTTGTGTTGGTGCAGGAAACCACTTTTGCACTTGTATTAGTGTGGAAAAACGACTTTTCGCACTTGTGTTAGTGTTAAAAAACCACTTTTTGCACTTGTGATAGTGTTGAAAAACCACTTTTCGCACTTGTGTTAGTGTTGAAAAACCACTTTTCGCACTTGTGTTGGTGCAGGAAACCACTTTTGCACTTGTATTATTGTGGAAAAAACAGTTTTTGCACTTGTGAAAGTGTTGAAAAACCACTTTTCGCACTTGTGTTAGTGTTGAAAAACCACTTTTCGCACTTGTGTTGGTGCAGGAAACCACTTTTGCACTTGTATTAGTGTGGAAAAACCACTTTTCGCACTTGTTTTAGTGTTGAAAAACCACTTTTCGCACTTGTGTTAGTGTTGAAAAACCACTTTTCGCACTTGTGTTAGTGTTGAAAAACCACTTTTCACACTTGTGTTGGTGCAGGAAACCACTTTTGCACTTGTATTAGTGTGGAAAAAACACTTTTCGCACTTGTGTTAGTGTTGAAAACCACTTTTCGCACTTGTGTTAGTGTTGAAAAACCACTTTTCGCACTTGTGTTGGTGCAGGAAACCACTTTTGCACTTGTATTAGTGTGGAAAAAACACTTTTTGCACTTGTGATAGTGTTGAAAAACCACTTTTCGCACTTGTGTTAGTGTTGAAAAACCACTTTTCGCACTTGTGTTGGTGCAGGAAACCACTTTTGCACTTGTATTAGTGTGGAACAACCACTTTTCGCACTTGTGTTAGTGTTGAAAAACCACTTTTCGCACTTGTGTTAGTGTTGAAAAACCACTTTTTGCACCTGTGTTGGTGCAGGAAACCACTTTTGCACTTGTATAAGTGTGGAAAAAACACTTTTTGCACTTGTGATAGTGTTGAAAAACCACTTTTCGCACTTGTGTTAGTGTTGAAAAACCACTTTTCGCACTTGTGTTAGTGTTGAAAAACCACTTTTCGCACTTGTGTTGGTGCAGGAAACCACTTTTGCACTTGTATTAGTGTGGAAAAAACACTTTTTGCACTTGTGTTAGTGTTGAAAAACCACTTTTCGCACTTGTGTTAGTGTTGAAAAACCACTTTTCGCACTTGTGTTAGTGTTGAAAAACCACTTTTCGCACTTGTGTTAGTGTTGAAAAACCACTTTTCGCACTTGTGTTAGTGTTGAAAACCCACTTTTCGCACTTGTGTTAGTGTGGAAAAACCACTTTTCGCACTTGTGTTCGTGTTGAAAAACCACTTTTCGCACTTGTGTTAGTGTTGAAAAACCACTTTTCACACTTGTGTTGGTGCAGGAAACCACTTTTGCACTTGTATTAGTGTGGAAAAAACACTTTTTGCACTTGTGATAGTGTTGAAAAACCACTTTTCGCACTTGTGTTAGTGTTGAAAAACAACTTTTCGCACTTGTGTTAGTGTTGAAAAACCACTTTTCGCACTTGTGTTGGTGCAGGAAACCACTTTTGCACTTGTATTAGTGTGGAAAAAACACTTTTCGCACTTGTGTTAGTGTTGAAAAACCACTTTCGCACTTGTGTTAGTGTTGAAAAACCACTTTTCACACTTGTGTTGGTGCAGGAAACCACTTTTGCACTTGTATTATTGTGGAAAAAACACTTTTTGCACTTGTGTTAGTGTTGAAAAACCACTTTTCTCACTTGTGTTGGTGCAGGAAACCACTTTTGCACTTGTATTAGTGTGGAAAAAACACTTTTTGCACTTGTGATAGTGTTGAAAAAACCACTTTTCGCACTTGTGTTAGTGTTGAAAAACCACTTATCGCACTTGTGTTGGTGCAGGAAACCACTTTTGCACTTGTATTAGTGTGGAAAAACCACTTTTCGCACTTGTGTTAGTGTTGAAAAAACACTTTTTGCACTTGTGAGAGTATTGAAAAACCACTTTTCGCACTTGTGTTAGTGTTGAAAAACCACTTTTCGCACTTGTGTTGGTGCAGGAAACCACTTTTGCACTTGTATTAGTGTGGCAAAACTACTTTTCGCACTTGTGTTAGTGTTGAAAAACCACTTTTCGCACTTGTGTTAGTGTTGAAAAACCACTTTTCGCACTTGTGTTAGTGTTGAAAAACCACTTTTCGCACTTGTGTTAGTGTTGAAAAACCACTTTTCACACTTGTGTTGGTGCAGGAAACCACATTTGCACTTGTATTATTGTGGAAAAACCACTTTTTGCACTTGTGTTAGTGTTGAAAAACCACTTTTCTCACTTGTGTTGATGCAGGAAACCACTTTTGCACTTGTATTAGTGTGGAAAAAACACTTTTTGCACTTGTGATAGTGTTGAAAAACCACTTTTCGCACTTGTGTTAGTGTTGAAAAACCACTTATCGCACTTGTGTTGGTGCAGGAAACCACTTTTGCACTTGTATTAGTGTGGAAAAAACACTTTTTGCACTTGTGATAGTGTTGAAAAACCACTTTTCGCACTTGTGTTAGTGTTGAAAAACTACTTTTCGCACTTGTGTTGGTGCAGGAAACCACTTTTGCACTTGTATTAGTGTGGAAAAAACACTTTTCGCACTTGTGTTAGTGTTGAAAAACCACTTTTCGCACTTGTGTTAGTGTTGAAAAACCACTTTTCACACTTGTGTTGGTGCAGGAAACCACTTTTGCACTTGTATTATTGTGGAAAAAACACTTTTTGCACTTGTGTTAGTGTTGAAAAACCACTTTTCTCACTTGTGTTAGTGTTGAAAAACCACTTTTCGCACTTGTGTTAGTGTTGAAAAACCACTTTTCACACTTGTGTTGGTGCAGGAAACCACTTTTGCACTTGTATTAGTGTGGAAAAAACACTTTTTGCACTTGTGATAGTGTTGAAAAACCACTTTTCGCACTTGTGTTAGTGTTGAAAAACCACTTTTCGCACTTGTGTTGGTGCAGGAAACCACTTTTGCACTTGTATTATTGTGGAAAAAACACTTTTTGCACTTGTGATAGTGTTGAAAAACCACTTTTCGCACTTGTGTTAGTGTTGAAAAACCACTTTTCGCACTTGTGTTGGTGCAGGAAACCACTTTTGCACTTGCATTAGTGTGGAAAAACCACTTTTCGCACTTGTTTTAGTGTTGAAAAACCACTTTTCGCACTTGTGTTAGTGTTGAAAAACCACTTTTCGCACTTGTGTTAGTGTTGAAAAACCACTTTTCACACTTGTGTTGGTGCAGGAAACCACTTTTGCACTTGTATTAGTGTGGAAAAAACACTTTTCGCACTTGTGTTAGTGTTGAAAACCACTTTTCGCACTTGTGTTAGTGTTGAAAAACCACTTTTCGCACTTGTGTTGGTGCAGGAAACCACTTTTGCACTTGTATTAGTGTGGAAAAACACTTTTTGCACTTGTGATAGTGTTGAAAAACCACTTTTTGCACTTGTGTTCGTGTTGAAAAACCACTTTTCGCACTTGTGTTGGTGCAGGATACCACTTTTGCACTTGTATTAGTGTGGAAAAACCACTTTTCGCACTTGTGTTAGTGTTGAAAAACCACTTTTCGCACTTGTGTTAGTGTTGAAAAAGCACTTTTTGCACCTGTGTTGGTGCAGGAAACCACTTTTGCACTTGTATAAGTGTGGAAAAAACACTTTTTGCACTTGTGATAGTGTTGAAAAACCACTTTTCGCACTTGTGTTAGTGTTGAAAAACCACTTTTCGCACTTGTGTTAGTGTTGAAAAACCACTTTTCGCACTTGTGTTGGTGCAGGAAACCACTTTTGCACTTGTATTAGTGTGGAAAAAACACTTTTTGCACTTGTGTTAGTGTTGAAAAACCACTTTTCGCACTTGTGTTAGTGTTGAAAAACCACTTTTCGCACTTGTGTTAGTGTTGAAAAACCACTTTTCGCACTTGTGTTAGTGTTGAAAAACCACTTTTCGCACTTGTGTTAGTGTTGAAACCCCACTTTTCGCACTTGTGTTAGTGTGGAAAAACCACTTTTCGCACTTGTGTTCGTGTTGAAAAACCACTTTTCGCACTTGTGTTAGTGTTGAAAAACCACTTTTCGCACTTGTGTTGGTGCAGGAAACCACTTTTGCACTTGTATTAGTGTGGAAAAAACACTTTTTGCACTTGTGATAGTGTTGAAAAACCACTTTTCGCACTTGTGTTAGTGTTGAAAAACAACTTTTCGCACTTGTGTTAGTGTTGAAAAACCACTTTTCGCACTTGTGTTGGTGCAGGAAACCACTTTTGCACTTGTATTAGTGTGGAAAAAACACTTTTCGCACTTGTGTTAGTGTTGAAAAACCACTTTTCGCACTTGTGTTAATGTTGAAAAACCACTTTTCACACTTGTGTTGGTGCAGGAAACCACTTTTGCACTGGTATTATTGTGGAAAAAACACTTTTTGCACTTGTGTTAGTGTTGAAAAACCACTTTTCTCACTTGTGTTGGTGCAGGAAACCACTTTTGCACTTGTATTAGTGTGGAAAAAACACTTTTTGCACTTGTGATAGTGTTGAAAAAACCACTTTTCGCACTTGTGTTAGTGTTGAAAAACCACTTATCGCACTTGTGTTGGTGCAGGAAACCACTTTTGCACTTGTATTAGTGTGGAAAAACCACTTTTCGCACTTGTGTTAGTGTTGAAAAAACACTTTTTGCACTTGTGATAGTGTTGAAAAACCACTTTTCGCACTTGTGTTAGTGTTGAAAAACCACTTTTAGCACTTGTGTTGGTGCAGGAAACCACTTTTGCACTTGTATTAGTGTGGCAAAACTACTTTTCGCACTTGTGTTAGTGTTGAAAAACCACTTTTCGCACTTGTGTTAGTGTTGAAAAACCACTTTTCGCACTTGTGTTAGTGTTGAAAACCACTTTTCGCACTTGTGTTAGTGTTGAAAAACCACTTTTCGCACTTGTGTTGGTGCAGGAAACCACTTTTGCACTTGTATTAGTGTGGAAAAAACACTTTTTGCACTTGTGATAGTGTTGAAAAACCACTTTTCGCACTTGTGTTGGTGCAGGAAACCACTTTTGCACTTGTATTAGTGTGGAAAAACCACTTTTCGCACTTGTGTTAGTGTTGAAAAACCACTTTTCGCACTTGTGTTAGTGTTGAAAAACTACTTTTTGCACCTGTGTTGGTGCAGGAAACCACTTTTGCACTTGTATAAGTGTGGAAAAAACACTTTTTGCCCTTGTGATAGTGTTGAAAAACCACTTTTCGCACTTGTGTTAGTGTTGAAAAACAACTTTTCGCACTTGTGTTAGTGTTGAAAAACCACTTTTCGCACTTGTGTTGGTGCAGGAAACCACTTTTGCACTTGTATTAGTGTGGAAAAAACACTTTTCGCACTTGTGTTAGTGTTGAAAAACCACTTTTCGCACTTGTGTTAATGTTGAAAAACCACTTTTCACACTTGTGTTGGTGCAGGAAACCACTTTTGCACTGGTATTATTGTGGAAAAAACACTTTTTGCACTTGTGTTAGTGTTGAAAAACCACTTTTCTCACTTGTGTTGGTGCAGGAAACCACTTTTGCACTTGTATTAGTGTGGAAAAAACACTTTTTGCACTTGTGATAGTGTTGAAAAAACCACTTTTCGCACTTGTGTTAGTGTTGAAAAACCACTTATCGCACTTGTGTTGGTGCAGGAAACCACTTTTGCACTTGTATTAGTGTGGAAAAACCACTTTTCGCACTTGTGTTAGTGTTGAAAAAACACTTTTTGCACTTGTGATAGTGTTGAAAAACCACTTTTTGCACTTGTGTTAGTGTTGAAAAACCACTTTTCGCACTTGTGTTGGTGCAGGAAACCACTTTTGCACTTGTATTAGTGTGGCAAAACTACTTTTCGCACTTGTGTTAGTGTTGAAAAACCACTTTTCGCACTTGTGTTAGTGTTGAAAAACCACTTTTCGCACTTGTGTTAGTGTTGAAAACCACTTTTCGCACTTGTGTTAGTGTTGAAAAACCACTTTTCGCACTTGTGTTGGTGCAGGAAACCACTTTTGCACTTGTATTAGTGTGGAAAAAACACTTTTTGCACTTGTGATAGTGTTGAAAAACCACTTTTCGCACTTGTGTTAGTGTTGAAAAACCACTTTTCGCACTTGTGTTGGTGCAGGAAACCACTTTTGCACTTGTATTAGTGTGGAAAAACCACTTTTCGCACTTGTGTTAGTGTTGAAAAACCACTTTTCGCACTTGTGTTAGTGTTGAAAAACTACTTTTTGCACCTGTGTTGGTGCAGGAAACCACTTTTGCACTTGTATAAGTGTGGAAAAAACACTTTTTGCCCTTGTGATAGTGTTGAAAAACCACTTTTCGCACTTGTGTTAGTGTTGAAAAACCACTTTTCGCACTTGTGTTAGTGTTGAAAAACCACTTTTCGCACTTGTGTTGGTGCAGGAAACCACTTTTGCACTTGTATTAGTGTGGAAAAAACACTTTTTGCACTTGTGTTAGTGTTGAAAAACCACTTTTCGCACTTGTGTTAGTGTTGAAAAACCACTTTTCGCACTTGTGTTAGTGTTGAAAAACCAATTTTCGCACTTGTGTTAGTGCTGAAAAACCACTTTTCGCACTTGTGTTAGTGTTGAAAACCCACTTTTCGCACTTGTGTTAGTGTGGAAAAACCACTTTTCGCACTTGTGTTCGTGTTGAAAAACCACTTTTCGCACTTGTGTTAGTGTTGAAAAACCACTTTTCGCACTTGTGTTGGTGCAGGAAACCACTTTTGCACTTGTATTAGTGTGGAAAAAACACTTTTTGCACTTGTGATAGTGTTGAAAAACCACTTTTCGCACTTGTGTTAGTGTTGAAAAACCACTTTTCGCACTTGTGTTAGTGTTGAAAAACCACTTTTCGCACTTGTGTTGGTGCAGGAAACCACTTTTGCACTTGTATTAGTGTGGAACAACCACTTTTCGCACTTGTGTTAGTGTTGAAAAACCACTTTTCGCACTTGTGTTAGTGTTGAAAAACCACTTTTTGCACCTGTGTTGGTGCAGGAAACCACTTTTGCACTTGTATAAGTGTGGAAAAAACACTTTTTGCACTTGTGATAGTGTTGAAAAACCACTTTTCGCACTTGTGTTAGTGTTGAAAAACCACTTTTCGCACTTGTGTTAGTGTTGAAAAACCACTTTTCGCACTTGTGTTGGTGCAGGAAACCACTTTTGCACTTGTATTAGTGTGGAAAAAACACTTTTTGCACTTGTGTTAGTGTTGAAAAACCACTTTTCGCACTTGTGTTAGTGTTGAAAAACCACTTTTCGCACTTGTGTTAGTGTTGAAAAACCACTTTTCGCACTTGTGTTAGTGTTGAAAAACCACTTTTCGCACTTGTGTTAGTGTTGAAAACCCACTTTTCGCACTTGTGTTAGTGTGGAAAAACCACTTTTCGCACTTGTGTTCGTGTTGAAAAACCACTTTTCGCACTTGTGTTAGTGTTGAAAAACCACTTTTCACACTTGTGTTGGTGCAGGAAACCACTTTTGCACTTGTATTAGTGTGGAAAAAACACTTTTTGCACTTGTGATAGTGTTGAAAAACCACTTTTCGCACTTGTGTTAGTGTTGAAAAACAACTTTTCGCACTTGTGTTAGTGTTGAAAAACCACTTTTCGCACTTGTGTTGGTGCAGGAAACCACTTTTGCACTTGTATTAGTGTGGAAAAAACACTTTTCGCACTTGTGTTAGTGTTGAAAAACCACTTTTCGCACTTGTGTTAGTGTTGAAAAACCACTTTTCACACTTGTGTTGGTGCAGGAAACCACTTTTGCACTTGTATTATTGTGGAAAAAACACTTTTTGCACTTGTGTTAGTGTTGAAAAACCACTTTTCTCACTTGTGTTGGTGCAGGAAACCACTTTTGCACTTGTATTAGTGTGGAAAAAACACTTTTTGCACTTGTGATAGTGTTGAAAAAACCACTTTTCGCACTTGTGTTAGTGTTGAAAAACCACTTATCGCACTTGTGTTGGTGCAGGAAACCACTTTTGCACTTGTATTAGTGTGGAAAAACCACTTTTCGCACTTGTGTTAGTGTTGAAAAAACACTTTTTGCACTTGTGATAGTATTGAAAAACCACTTTTCGCACTTGTGTTAGTGTTGAAAAACCACTTTTCGCACTTGTGTTGGTGCAGGAAACCACTTTTGCACTTGTATTAGTGTGGCAAAACTACTTTTCGCACTTGTGTTAGTGTTGAAAAACCACTTTTCGCACTTGTGTTAGTGTTGAAAAACCACTTTTCGCACTGGTGTTAGTGTTGAAAAACCACTTTTCGCACTTGTGTTAGTGTTGAAAAACCACTTTTCACACTTGTGTTGGTGCAGGAAACCACATTTGCACTTGTATTATTGTGGAAAAACCACTTTTTGCACTTGTGTTAGTGTTGAAAAACCACTTTTCTCACTTGTGTTGATGCAGGAAACCACTTTTGCACTTGTATTAGTGTGGAAAAAACACTTTTTGCACTTGTGATAGTGTTGAAAAACCACTTTTCGCACTTGTGTTAGTGTTGAAAAACCACTTATCGCACTTGTGTTGGTGCAGGAAACCACTTTTGCACTTGTATTAGTGTGGAAAAAACACTTTTTGCACTTGTGATAGTGTTGAAAAACCACTTTTCGCACTTGTGTTAGTGTTGAAAAACTACTTTTCGCACTTGTGTTGGTGCAGGAAACCACTTTTGCACTTGTATTAGTGTGGAAAAAACACTTTTCGCACTTGTGTTAGTGTTGAAAAACCACTTTTCGCACTTGTGTTAGTGTTGAAAAACCACTTTTCACACTTGTGTTGGTGCAGGAAACCACTTTTGCACTTGTATTATTGTGGAAAAAACACTTTTTGCACTTGTGTTAGTGTTGAAAAACCACTTTTCTCACTTGTGTTAGTGTTGAAAAACCACTTTTCGCACTTGTGTTAGTGTTGAAAAACCACTTTTCACACTTGTGTTGGTGCAGGAAACCACTTTTGCACTTGTATTAGTGTGGAAAAAACACTTTTTGCACTTGTGATAGTGTTGAAAAACCACTTTTCGCACTTGTGTTAGTGTTGAAAAACCACTTTTCGCACTTGTGTTGGTGCAGGAAACCACTTTTGCACTTGTATTATTGTGGAAAAAACACTTTTTGCACTTGTGATAGTGTTGAAAAACCACTTTTCGCACTTGTGTTAGTGTTGAAAAACCACTTTTCGCACTTGTGTTGGTGCAGGAAACCACTTTTGCACTTGCATTAGTGTGGAAAAACCACTTTTCGCACTTGTTTTAGTGTTGAAAAACCACTTTTCGCACTTGTGTTAGTGTTGAAAAACCACTTTTCGCACTTGTGTTAGTGTTGAAAAACCATTTTCACACTTGTGTTGGTGCAGGAAACCACTTTTGCACTTGTATTAGTGTGGAAAAAACACTTTTCGCACTTGTGTTAGTGTTGAAAACCACTTTTCGCACTTGTGTTAGTGTTGAAAAACCACTTTTCGCACTTGTGTTGGTGCAGGAAACCACTTTTGCACTTGTATTAGTGTGGAAAAAACACTTTTTGCACTTGTGATAGTGTTGAAAAACCACTTTTTGCACTTGTGTTCGTGTTGAAAAACCACTTTTCGCACTTGTGTTGGTGCAGGAAACCACTTTTGCACTTGTATTAGTGTGGAAAAACCACTTTTCGCACTTGTGTTAGTGTTGAAAAACCACTTTTCGCACTTGTGTTAGTGTTGAAAAACCACTTTTTGCACCTGTGTTGGTGCAGGAAACCACTTTTGCACTTGTATAAGTGTGGAAAAAACACTTTTTGCACTTGTGATAGTGTTGAAAAACCACTTTTCGCACTTGTGTTAGTGTTGAAAAACCACTTTTCGCACTTGTGTTAGTGTTGAAAAACCACTTTTCGCACTTGTGTTGGTGCAGGAAACCACTTTTGCACTTGTATTAGTGTGGAAAAAACACTTTTTGCACTTGTGTTAGTGTTGAAAAACCACTTTTCGCACTTGTGTTAGTGTTGAAAAACCACTTTTCGCACTTGTGTTAGTGTTGAAAAACCACTTTTCGCACTTGTGTTAGTGTTGAAAAACCACTTTTCGCACTTGTGTTAGTGTTGAAACCCCACTTTTCGCACTTGTGTTAGTGTGGAAAAACCACTTTTCGCACTTGTGTTCGTGTTGAAAAACCACTTTTCGCACTTGTGTTAGTGTTGAAAAACCACTTTTCGCACTTGTGTTGGTGCAGGAAACCACTTTTGCACTTGTATTAGTGTGGAAAAAACACTTTTTGCACTTGTGATAGTGTTGAAAAACCACTTTTCGCACTTGTGTTAGTGTTGAAAAACAACTTTTCGCACTTGTGTTAGTGTTGAAAAACCACTTTTCGCACTTGTGTTGGTGCAGGAAACCACTTTTGCACTTGTATTAGTGTGGAAAAAACACTTTTCGCACTTGTGTTAGTGTTGAAAAACCACTTTTCGCACTTGTGTTAATGTTGAAAAACCACTTTTCACACTTGTGTTGGTGCAGGAAACCACTTTTGCACTGGTATTATTGTGGAAAAAACACTTTTTGCACTTGTGTTAGTGTTGAAAAACCACTTTTCTCACTTGTGTTGGTGCAGGAAACCACTTTTGCACTTGTATTAGTGTGGAAAAAACACTTTTTGCACTTGTGATAGTGTTGAAAAAACCACTTTTCGCACTTGTGTTAGTGTTGAAAAACCACTTATCGCACTTGTGTTGGTGCAGGAAACCACTTTTGCACTTGTATTAGTGTGGAAAAACCACTTTTCGCACTTGTGTTAGTGTTGAAAAAACACTTTTTGCACTTGTGATAGTGTTGAAAAACCACTTTTCGCACTTGTGTTAGTGTTGAAAAACCACTTTTAGCACTTGTGTTGGTGCAGGAAACCACTTTTGCACTTGTATTAGTGTGGCAAAACTACTTTTCGCACTTGTGTTAGTGTTGAAAAACCACTTTTCGCACTTGTGTTAGTGTTGAAAAACCACTTTTCGCACTTGTGTTAGTGTTGAAAACCACTTTTCGCACTTGTGTTAGTGTTGAAAAACCACTTTTCGCACTTGTGTTGGTGCAGGAAACCACTTTTCACTTGTATTAGTGTGGAAAAAACACTTTTTGCACTTGTGATAGTGTTGAAAAACCACTTTTCGCACTTGTGTTAGTGTTGAAAAACCACTTTTCGCACTTGTGTTGGTGCAGGAAACCACTTTTGCACTTGTATTAGTGTGGAAAAACCACTTTTCGCACTTGTGTTAGTGTTGAAAAACCACTTTTCGCACTTGTGTTAGTGTTGAAAAACTACTTTTTGCACCTGTGTTGGTGCAGGAAACCA
This sequence comes from Myxine glutinosa, assembly GCF_964187855.1. Lineage (NCBI taxonomy): Eukaryota > Metazoa > Chordata > Myxini > Myxiniformes > Myxinidae > Myxine > Myxine glutinosa. The sequence goes on from NW_027616589.1 coordinate 27,185, forward strand.
CTTTTGCACTTGTATAAGTGTGGAAAAAACACTTTTTGCCCTTGTGATAGTGTTGAAAAACCACTTTTCGCACTTGTGTTAGTGTTGAAAAACAACTTTTCGCACTTGTGTTAGTGTTGAAAAACCACTTTTCGCACTTGTGTTGGTGCAGGAAACCACTTTTGCACTTGTATTAGTGTGGAAAAAACACTTTTCGCACTTGTGTTAGTGTTGAAAAACCACTTTTCGCACTTGTGTTAATGTTGAAAAACCACTTTTCACACTTGTGTTGGTGCAGGAAACCACTTTTGCACTGGTATTATTGTGGAAAAAACACTTTTTGCACTTGTGTTAGTGTTGAAAAACCACTTTTCTCACTTGTGTTGGTGCAGGAAACCACTTTTGCACTTGTATTAGTGTGGAAAAAACACTTTTTGCACTTGTGATAGTGTTGAAAAAACCACTTTTCGCACTTGTGTTAGTGTTGAAAAACCACTTATCGCACTTGTGTTGGTGCAGGAAACCACTTTTGCACTTGTATTAGTGTGGAAAAACCACTTTTCGCACTTGTGTTAGTGTTGAAAAAACACTTTTTGCACTTGTGATAGTGTTGAAAAACCACTTTTTGCACTTGTGTTAGTGTTGAAAAACCACTTTTCGCACTTGTGTTGGTGCAGGAAACCACTTTTGCACTTGTATTAGTGTGGCAAAACTACTTTTCGCACTTGTGTTAGTGTTGAAAAACCACTTTTCGCACTTGTGTTAGTGTTGAAAAACCACTTTTCGCACTTGTGTTAGTGTTGAAAACCACTTTTCGCACTTGTGTTAGTGTTGAAAAACCACTTTTCGCACTTGTGTTGGTGCAGGAAACCACTTTTGCACTTGTATTAGTGGAAAAAACACTTTTTGCACTTGTGATAGTGTTGAAAAACCACTTTTCGCACTTGTGTTAGTGTTGAAAAACCACTTTTCGCACTTGTGTTGGTGCAGGAAACCACTTTTGCACTTGTATTAGTGTGGAAAAACCACTTTTCGCACTTGTGTTAGTGTTGAAAAACCACTTTTCGCACTTGTGTTAGTGTTGAAAAAACTACTTTTTGCACCTGTGTTGGTGCAGGAAACCACTTTTGCACTTGTATAAGTGTGGAAAAAACACTTTTTGCCCTTGTGATAGTGTTGAAAAACCACTTTTCGCACTTGTGTTAGTGTTGAAAAACCACTTTTCGCACTTGTGTTAGTGTTGAAAAACCACTTTTCGCACTTGTGTTGGTGCAGGAAACCACTTTTGCACTTGTATTAGTGTGGAAAAAACACTTTTTGCACTTGTGTTAGTGTTGAAAAACCACTTTTCGCACTTGTGTTAGTGTTGAAAAACCACTTTTCGCACTTGTGTTAGTGTTGAAAAACCAATTTTCGCACTTGTGTTAGTGCTGAAAAACCACTTTTCGCACTTGTGTTAGTGTTGAAAACCCACTTTTCGCACTTGTGTTAGTGTGGAAAAACCACTTTTCGCACTTGTGTTCGTGTTGAAAACCACTTTTCGCACTTGTGTTAGTGTTGAAAAACCACTATTTCGCACTTGTGTTGGTGCAGGAAACCACTTTTGCACTTGTATTAGTGTGGAAAAACCACTTTTCGCACTTGTGTTAGTGTTGAAAAACCACTTTTCGCACTTGTGTTAGTGTTGAAAAACTACTTTTTGCACCTGTGTTGGTGCAGGAAACCACTTTTGCACTTGTATAAGTGTGGAAAAAACACTTTTTTGCCCTTGTGATAGTGTTGAAAAACCACTTTTCGCACTTGTGTTAGTGTTGAAAAACAACTTTTCGCACTTGTGTTAGTGTTGAAAAACCACTTTTCGCACTTGTGTTGGTGCAGGAAACCACTTTTGCACTTGTATTAGTGTGGAAAAAACACTTTTCGCACTTGTGTTAGTGTTGAAAAACCACTTTTCGCACTTGTGTTAATGTTGAAAAACCACTTTTCACACTTGTGTTGGTGCAGGAAACCACTTTTGCACTGGTATTATTGTGGAAAAAACACTTTTTGCACTTGTGTTAGTGTTGAAAAACCACTTTTCTCACTTGTGTTGGTGCAGGAAACCACTTTTGCACTTGTATTAGTGTGGAAAAAACACTTTTTGCACTTGTGATAGTGTTGAAAAAACCACTTTTCGCACTTGTGTTAGTGTTGAAAAACCACTTATCGCACTTGTGTTGGTGCAGGAAACCACTTTTGCACTTGTATTAGTGTGGAAAAACCACTTTTCGCACTTGTGTTAGTGTTGAAAAAACACTTTTTGCACTTGTGATAGTGTTGAAAAACCACTTTTTGCACTTGTGTTAGTGTTGAAAAACCACTTTTCGCACTTGTGTTGGTGCAGGAAACCACTTTTGCACTTGTATTAGTGTGGCAAAACTACTTTTCGCACTTGAGTTAGTGTTGAAAAACCACTTTTCGCACTTGTGTTAGTGTTGAAAAACCACTTTTCGCACTTGTGTTAGTGTTGAAAACCACTTTTCGCACTTGTGTTAGTGTTGAAAAACCACTTTTCGCACTTGTGTTGGTGCAGGAAACCACTTTTGCACTTGTATTAGTGTGGAAAAAAACACTTTTTGCACTTGTGATAGTGTTGAAAAACCACTTTTCGCACTTGTGTTAGTGTTGAAAAACCACTTTTCGCACTTGTGTTGGTGCAGGAAACCACTTTTGCACTTGTATTAGTGTGGAAAAACCACTTTTCGCACTTGTGTTAGTGTTGAAAAACCACTTTTCGCACTTGTGTTAGTGTTGAAAAACTACTTTTTGCACCTGTGTTGGTGCAGGAAACCACTTTTGCACTTGTATAAGTGTGGAAAAAACACTTTTTGCCCTTGTGATAGTGTTGAAAAACCACTTTTCGCACTTGTGTTAGTGTTGAAAAACCACTTTTCGCACTTGTGTTAGTGTTGAAAAACCACTTTTCGCACTTGTGTTGGTGCAGGAAACCACTTTTGCACTTGTATTAGTGTGGAAAAAACACTTTTTGCACTTGTGTTAGTGTTGAAAAACCACTTTTCGCACTTGTGTTAGTGTTGAAAAACCACTTTTCGCACTTGTGTTAGTGTTGAAAAACCAATTTTCGCACTTGTGTTAGTGCTGAAAAACCACTTTTCGCACTTGTGTTAGTGTTGAAAACCCACTTTTCGCACTTGTGTTAGTGTGGAAAAACCACTTTTCGCACTTGTGTTCGTGTTGAAAAACCACTTTTCGCACTTGTGTTAGTGTTGAAAAACCACTTTTCGCACTTGTGTTGGTGCAGGAAACCACTTTTGCACTTGTATTAGTGTGGAAAAAACACTTTTTGCACTTGTGATAGTGTTGAAAAACCACTTTTCGCACTTGTGTTAGTGTTGAAAAACAACTTTTCGCACTTGTGTTAGTGTTGAAAAACCACTTTTCGCACTTGTGTTGGTGCAGGAAACCACTTTTGCACTTGTATTAGTGTGGAAAAAACACTTTTCGCACTTGTGTTAGTGTTGAAAAACCACTTTTCGCACTTGTGTTAGTGTTGAAAAACCACTTTTCACACTTGTGTTGGTGCAGGAAACCACTTTTGCACTTGTATTATTGTGGAAAAAACACTTTTTGCACTTGTGTTAGTGTTGAAAAACCACTTTTCTCACTTGTGTTGGTGCAGGAAACCACTTTTGCACTTGTATTAGTGTGGAAAAAACACTTTTTGCACTTGTGATAGTGTTGAAAAAACCACTTTTCGCACTTGTGTTAGTGTTGAAAAACCACTTATCGCACTTGTGTTGGTGCAGGAAACCACTTTTGCACTTGTATTAGTGTGGAAAAACCACTTTTCGCACTTGTGTTAGTGTTGAAAAAACACTTTTTGCACTTGTGATAGTGTTGAAAAACCACTTTTCGCACTTGTGTTAGTGTTGAAAAACCACTTTTCGCACTTGTGTTGGTGCAGGAAACCACTTTTGCACTTGTATTAGTGTGGCAAAACTACTTTTCGCACTTGTGTTAGTGTTGAAAAACCACTTTTCGCACTTGTGTTAGTGTTGAAAAACCACTTTTCGCACTTGTGTTAGTGTTGAAAAACCACTTTTCGCACTTGTGTTAGTGTTGAAAAACCACTTTTCACACTTGTGTTGGTGCAGGAAACCACTTTTGCACTTGTATTATTGTGGAAAAAACACTTTTTGCACTTGTGTTAGTGTTGAAAAACCACTTTTCTCACTTGTGTTGGTGCAGGAAACCACTTTTGCACTTGTATTAGTGTGGAAAAAACACTTTTTGCACTTGTGATAGTGTTGAAAAACCACTTTTCGCACTTGTGTTAGTGTTGAAAAACCACTTATCGCACTTGTGTTGGTGCAGGAAACCACTTTTGCACTTGTATTAGTGAGGAAAAACCACTTTTCGCACTTGTGTTAGTGATAAAAAACCACTTTTCGCACTTGTGTTAGTGTTGAAAAACCACTTTTCGCACTTGTGTTAGTGTTGAAAAACCACTTTTCGCACTTGTGTTGGTGCAGGAAACCACTTTTGCACTTGTATTAGTGTGGAAAAACCACTTTTCGCACTTGTGTTAGTGTTGAAAAACCACTTTTCGCACTTGTGTTAGTGTTGAAAAACCACTTTTTGCACCTGTGTTGGTGTTGAAAAAACACTTTTTGCACTTGTGATAGTGTTGAAAAACCACTTTTCGCACTTGTGTTAGTGTTGAAAAACCACTTTTCGCACTTGTGTTGGTGCAGGAAACCACTTTTGCACTTGTATTAGTGTGGCAAAACTACTTTTCGCACTTGTGTTAGTGTTGCAAAACTACTTTTCGCACTTGTGTTAGTGTTGAAAAACCACTTTTCGCACTTGTGTTAGTGTTGAAAAACCACTTTTCGCACTTGTGTTAGTGTTGAAAAACCACTTTTCACACTTGTGTTGGTGCAGGAAACCACTTTTGCACTTGTATTATTGTGGAAAAAACACTTTTTGCACTTGTGTTAGTGTTGAAAAACCACTTTTCTCACTTGTGTTGGTGCAGGAAACCACTTTTGCACTTGTATTAGTGTGGAAAAAACACTTTTTACACTTGTGATAGTGTTGAAAAACCACTTTTCGCACTTGTGTTAGTGTTGAAAAACCACTTATCGCACTTGTGTTGGTGCAGGAAACCACTTTTGCACTTGTATTAGTGTGGAAAAACGACTTTTCGCACTTGTGTTAGTGTTGAAAAACCACTTTTCGCACTTGTGTTGGTGCAGGAAACCACTTTTGCACTTGTATTAGTGTGGAAAAACCACTTTTCGCACTTGTGTTAGTGTTGAAAAACCACTTTTCGCACTTGTGTTAGTGTTGAAAAACCACTTTTTGCACCTGTGTTGGTGTTGAAAAAACACTTTTTGCACTTGTGATAGTGTTGAAAAACCACTTTTCGCACTTGTGTTAGTGTTGAAAAACCACTTTTCGCACTTGTGTTGGTGCAGGAAACCACTTTTGCACTTGTATTAGTGTGGAAAAACTACTTTTCGCACTTCTGTTAGTGTTGAAAAACCACTTTTCGCACTTGTGTTAGTGTTGAAAAACCACTTTTCGCACTTGTGTTGGTGCAGGAAACCACTTTTGCACTTGTATTAGTGTGGAAAAAACACTTTTTGCACTTGTGATAGTGTTGAAAAACCACTTTTCGCACTTGTGTTAGTGTTGAAAAACAACTTTTCGCACTTGTGTTAGTGTTGAAAAACCACTTTTCGCACTTGTGTTGGTGCAGGAAACCACTTTTGCACTTGTATTAGTGTGGAAAAAACACTTTTCGCACTTGTGTTAGTGTTGAAAAACCACTTTTCGCACTTGTGTTAATGTTGAAAAACCACTTTTCACACTTGTGTTGGTGCAGGAAACCACTTTTGCACTGGTATTATTGTGGAAAAAACACTTTTTGCACTTGTGTTAGTGTTGAAAAACCACTTTTCTCACTTGTGTTGGTGCAGGAAACCACTTTTGCACTTGTATTAGTGTGGAAAAAACACTTTTTGCACTTGTGATAGTGTTGAAAAAACCACTTTTCGCACTTGTGTTAGTGTTGAAAAACCACTTATCGCACTTGTGTTGGTGCAGGAAACCACTTTTGCACTTGTATTAGTGTGGAAAAACCACTTTTCGCACTTGTGTTAGTGTTGAAAAAACACTTTTTGCACTTGTGATAGTGTTGAAAAACCACTTTTCGCACTTGTGTTAGTGTTGAAAAACCACTTTTCGCACTTGTGTTGTTGCAGGAAACCACTTTTGCACTTGTATTAGTGTGGCAAAACTACTTTTCGCACTTGTGTTAGTGTTGAAAAACCACTTTTCGCACTTGTGTTAGTGTTGAAAAACCACTTTTCGCACTTGTGTTAGTGTTGAAAACCACTTTTCGCACTTGTGTTAGTGTTGAAAAACCACTTTTCGCACTTGTGTTGGTGCAGGAAACCACTTTTGCACTTGTATTAGTGTGGAAAAAACACTTTTTGCACTTGTGATAGTGTTGAAAAACCACTTTTCGCACTTGTGTTAGTGTTGAAAAACCACTTTTCGCACTTGTGTTGGTGCAGGAAACCACTTTTGCACTTGTATTAGTGTGGAAAAACCACTTTTCGCACTTGTGTTAGTGTTGAAAAACCACTTTTCGCACTTGTGTTAGTGTTGAAAAACTACTTTTTGCACCTGTGTTGGTGCAGGAAACCACTTTTGCACTTGTATAAGTGTGGAAAAAACACTTTTTGCCCTTGTGATAGTGTTGAAAAACCACTTTTCGCACTTGTGTTAGTGTTGAAAAACAACTTTTCGCACTTGTGTTAGTGTTGAAAAACCACTTTTCGCACTTGTGTTGGTGCAGGAAACCACTTTTGCACTTGTATTAGTGTGGAAAAAACACTTTTCGCACTTGTGTTAGTGTTGAAAAACCACTTTTCGCACTTGTGTTAATGTTGAAAAACCACTTTTCACACTTGTGTTGGTGCAGGAAACCACTTTTGCACTGGTATTATTGTGGAAAAAACACTTTTTGCACTTGTGTTAGTGTTGAAAAACCACTTTTCTCACTTGTGTTGGTGCAGGAAACCACTTTTGCACTTGTATTAGTGTGGAAAAAACACTTTTTGCACTTGTGATAGTGTTGAAAAAACCACTTTTCGCACTTGTGTTAGTGTTGAAAAACCACTTATCGCACTTGTGTTGGTGCAGGAAACCACTTTTGCACTTGTATTAGTGTGGAAAAACCACTTTTCGCACTTGTGTTAGTGTTGAAAAAACACTTTTTGCACTTGTGATAGTGTTGAAAAACCACTTTTTGCACTTGTGTTAGTGTTGAAAAACCACTTTTCGCACTTGTGTTGGTGCAGGAAACCACTTTTGCACTTGTATTAGTGTGGCAAAACTACTTTTCGCACTTGTGTTAGTGTTGAAAAACCACTTTTCGCACTTGTGTTAGTGTTGAAAAACCACTTTTCGCACTTGTGTTAGTGTTGAAAACCACTTTTCGCACTTGTGTTAGTGTTGAAAAACCACTTTTCGCACTTGTGTTGGTGCAGGAAACCACTTTTGCACTTGTATTAGTGTGGAAAAAACACTTTTTGCACTTGTGATAGTGTTGAAAAACCACTTTTCGCACTTGTGTTAGTGTTGAAAAACCACTTTTCGCACTTGTGTTGGTGCAGGAAACCACTTTTGCACTTGTATTAGTGTGGAAAAACCACTTTTCGCACTTGTGTTAGTGTTGAAAAACCACTTTTCGCACTTGTGTTAGTGTTGAAAAACTACTTTTTGCACCTGTGTTGGTGCAGGAAACCACTTTTGCACTTGTATAAGTGTGGAAAAAACACTTTTTGCCCTTGTGATAGTGTTGAAAAACCACTTTTCGCACTTGTGTTAGTGTTGAAAAACCACTTTTCGCACTTGTGTTAGTGTTGAAAAACCACTTTTCGCACTTGTGTTGGTGCAGGAAACCACTTTTGCACTTGTATTAGTGTGGAAAAAACACTTTTTGCACTTGTGTTAGTGTTGAAAAACCACTTTTCGCACTTGTGTTAGTGTTGAAAAACCACTTTTCGCACTTGTGTTAGTGTTGAAAAACCAATTTTCGCACTTGTGTTAGTGCTGAAAAACCACTTTTCGCACTTGTGTTAGTGTTGAAAACCCACTTTTCGCACTTGTGTTAGTGTGGAAAAACCACTTTTCGCACTTGTGTTCGTGTTGAAAAACCACTTTTCGCACTTGTGTTAGTGTTGAAAAACCACTTTTCGCACTTGTGTTGGTGCAGGAAACCACTTTTGCACTTGTATTAGTGTGGAAAAAACACTTTTTGCACTTGTGATAGTGTTGAAAAACCACTTTTCGCACTTGTGTTAGTGTTGAAAAACAACTTTTCGCACTTGTGTTAGTGTTGAAAAACCACTTTTCGCACTTGTGTTGGTGCAGGAAACCACTTTTGCACTTGTATTAGTGTGGAAAAAACACTTTTCGCACTTGTGTTAGTGTTGAAAAACCACTTTTCGCACTTGTGTTAGTGTTGAAAAACCACTTTTCACACTTGTGTTGGTGCAGGAAACCACTTTTGCACTTGTATTATTGTGGAAAAAACACTTTTTGCACTTGTGTTAGTGTTGAAAAACCACTTTTCTCACTTGTGTTGGTGCAGGAAACCACTTTTGCACTTGTATTAGTGTGGAAAAAACACTTTTTGCACTTGTGATAGTGTTGAAAAAACCACTTTTCGCACTTGTGTTAGTGTTGAAAAACCACTTATCGCACTTGTGTTGGTGCAGGAAACCACTTTTGCACTTGTATTAGTGTGGAAAAACCACTTTTCGCACTTGTGTTAGTGTTGAAAAAACACTTTTTGCACTTGTGATAGTGTTGAAAAACCACTTTTCGCACTTGTGTTAGTGTTGAAAAACCACTTTTCGCACTTGTGTTGGTGCAGGAAACCACTTTTGCACTTGTATTAGTGTGGCAAAACTACTTTTCGCACTTGTGTTAGTGTTGAAAAACCACTTTTCGCACTTGTGTTAGTGTTGAAAAACCACTTTTCGCACTTGTGTTAGTGTTGAAAAACCACTTTTCGCACTTGTGTTAGTGTTGAAAAACCACTTTTCACACTTGTGTTGGTGCAGGAAACCACTTTTGCACTTGTATTATTGTGGAAAAAACACTTTTTGCACTTGTGTTAGTGTTGAAAAACCACTTTTCTCACTTGTGTTGGTGCAGGAAACCACTTTTGCACTTGTATTAGTGTGGAAAAAACACTTTTTGCACTTGTGATAGTGTTGAAAAACCACTTTTCGCACTTGTGTTAGTGTTGAAAAACCACTTATCGCACTTGTGTTGGTGCAGGAAACCACTTTTGCACTTGTATTAGTGAGGAAAAACCACTTTTCGCACTTGTGTTAGTGATAAAAAACCACTTTTCGCACTTGTGTTAGTGTTGAAAAACCACTTTTCGCACTTGTGTTAGTGTTGAAAAACCACTTTTCGCACTTGTGTTGGTGCAGGAAACCACTTTTGCACTTGTATTAGTGTGGAAAAACCACTTTTCGCACTTGTGTTAGTGTTGAAAAACCACTTTTCGCACTTGTGTTAGTGTTGAAAAACCACTTTTTGCACCTGTGTTGGTGTTGAAAAAACACTTTTTGCACTTGTGATAGTGTTGAAAAACCACTTTTCGCACTTGTGTTAGTGTTGAATAACCACTTTTCGCACTTGTGTTGGTGCAGGAAACCACTTTTGCACTTGTATTAGTGTGGCAAAACTACTTTTCGCACTTGTGTTAGTGTTGCAAAACTACTTTTCGCACTTGTGTTAGTGTTGAAAAACCACTTTTCGCACTTGTGTTAGTGTTGAAAAACCACTTTTCGCACTTGTGTTAGTGTTGAAAAACCACTTTTCACACTTGTGTTGGTGCAGGAAACCACTTTTGCACTTGTATTATTGTGGAAAAAACACTTTTTGCACTTGTGTTAGTGTTGAAAAACCACTTTTCTCACTTGTGTTGGTGCAGGAAACCACTTTTGCACTTGTATTAGTGTGGAAAAAACACTTTTTACACTTGTGATAGTGTTGAAAAACCACTTTTCGCACTTGTGTTAGTGTTGAAAAACCACTTATCGCACTTGTGTTGGTGCAGGAAACCACTTTTGCACTTGTATTAGTGTGGAAAAACGACTTTTCGCACTTGTGTTAGTCTTGAAAAACCACTTTTCGCACTTGTGTTGGTGCAGGAAACCACTTTTGCACTTGTATTAGTGTGGAAAAACCACTTTTCGCACTTGTGTTAGTGTTGAAAAACCACTTTTCGCACTTGTGTTAGTGTTGAAAAACCACTTTTTGCACCTGTGTTGGTGTTGAAAAAACACTTTTTGCACTTGTGATAGTGTTGAAAAACCACTTTTCGCACTTGTGTTAGTGTTGAAAAACCACTTTTCGCACTTGTGTTGGTGCAGGAAACCACTTTTGCACTTGTATTAGTGTGGAAAAACTACTTTTCGCACTTCTGTTAGTGTTGAAAAACCACTTTTCGCACTTGTGTTAGTGTTGAAAAACCACTTTTCGCACTTGTGTTGGTGCAGGAAACCACTTTTGCACTTGTATTAGTGTGGAAAAACCACTTTTTGCACTTGTGTTAGTGTTGAAAAACCACTTTTCGCACTTGTGTTAGTGTTGAAAAACCACTTTTTGCACCTATGTTGGTGTTGAAAAAACACTTTTTGCACTTGTGATAGTGTTGAAAAACCACTTTTCGCACTTGTGTTAGTGTTGAAAAACCACTTTTCGCACTTGTGTTGGTGCAGGAAACCACTTTTGCACTTGTATTAGTGTGGAAAAACTACTTTTCGCACTTCTGTTAGTGTTGAAAAACCACTTTTCGCACTTGTGTTAGTGTTGAAAAACCACTTTTCGCACTTGTGTTAGCGTTGAAAAACCACTTTTCGCACTTGTGTTAGTGTTGAAAAACCACTTTTCGCACTTGTATTAGTGTTGAAAAACCACTTTTCGCACTTGTGTTAGTGTGGAAAAACCACTTTTCGCACTTGTGTTCGTGTTGAAAAACCACTTTTCGCACTTGTGTTAGTGTTGAAAAACCACTTTTCGCACTTGTGTTGGTGCAGGAAACCACTTTTGCACTTGTATTAGTGTGGAAAAAACACTTTTTGTACTTGTGATAGTGTTGAAAAACCACTTTTCGCACTTGTGTTAGTGTTGAAAAACCACTTTTCGCACTTGTGTTGGTGCAGGAAACCACTTTTGCACTTGTATTAGTGTGGAAAAACCACTTTTCGCACTTGTGTTAGTGTTGAAAAACCACTTTTTGCACTTGTGTTAGTGTTGAAAAACCACTTTTCGCACTTGTGTTAGTGTTGAAAAACCACTTTTGCACTTGTATTAGTGTGGAAAAAACACTTTTTGCACTTGTGATAGTGTTGAAAAACCACTTTTCGCACTTGTGTTAGTGTTGAAAAACCACTTTTCGCACTTGTGTTGGTGCAGGAAACCACTTTTGCACTTGTATTATTGTGGAAAAAACACTTTTTGCACTTGTGAAAGTGTTGAAAAACCACTTTTCGCACTTGTGTTAGTGTTGAAAAACCACTTTTCGCACTTGTGTTGGTGCAGGAAACCACTTTTGCACTTGTATTAGTGTGGAAAAACCACTTTTCGCACTTGTTTTAGTGTTGAAAAACCACTTTTCGCACTTGTGTTAGTGTTGAAAAACCACTTTTCGCACTTGTGTTAGTGTTGAAAAACCACTTTTCACACTTGTGTTGGTGCAGGAAACCACTTTTGCACTTGTATTAGTGTGGAAAAACACTTTTCGCACTTGTGTTAGTGTTGAAAACCACTTTTCGCACTTGTGTTAGTGTTGAAAAACCACTTTTCGCACTTGTGTTGGTGCAGGAAACCACTTTTGCACTTGTATTAGTGTGGAAAAAACACTTTTTGCACTTGTGATAGTGTTGAAAAACCACTTTTCGCACTTGTGTTAGTGTTGAAAAACCACTTTTCGCACTTGTGTTGGTGCAGGAAACCACTTTTGCACTTGTATTAGTGTGGAAAATCCACTTTTCGCACTTGCGTTAGTGTTGAAAAACCACTTTTCGCACTTGTGTTAGTGTTGAAAAACCACTTTTTGCACCTGTGTTGGTGCAGGAAACCACTTTTGCACTTGTATAAGTGTGGAAAAAACACTTTTTGCACTTGTGATAGTGTTGAAAAACCACTTTTCGCACTTGTGTTAGTGTTGAAAAACCACTTTTCGCACTTGTGTTAGTGTTGAAAAACCACTTTTCGCACTTGTGTTGGTGCAGGAAACCACTTTTGCACTTGTATTAGTGTGGAAAAAACACTTTTTGCACTTGTGTTAGTGTTGAAAAACCACTTTTCGCACTTGTGTTAGTGTTGAAAAACCACTTTTCGCACTTGTTTTAGTGTTGAAAACCCACTTTTCGCACTTGTGTTAGTGTGGAAAAACCACTTTTCGCACTTGTGTTTGTGTTGAAAAACCACTTTTCGCACTTGTGTTAGTGTTGAAAAACCACTTTTCGCACTTGTGTTGGTGCAGGAAACCACTTTTGCACTTGTATTAGTGTGGAAAAAACACTTTTTGCACTTGTGATAGTGTTGAAAAACCACTTTTCGCACTTGTGTTAGTGTTGAAAAACAACTTTTCGCACTTGTGTTAGTGTTGAAAAACCACTTTTCGCACTTGTGTTGGTGCAGGAAACCACTTTTGCACTTGTATTAGTGTGGAAAAAACACTTTTCGCACTTGTGTTAGTGTTGAAAAACCACTTTTCGCACTTGTGTTAGTGTTGAAAAACCACTTTTCACACTTGTGTTGGTGCAGGAAACCACTTTTGCACTTGTATTATTGTGGAAAAAACACTTTTTGCACTTGTGTTAGTGTTGAAAAACCACTTTTCTCACTTGTGTTGGTGCAGGAAACCACTTTTGCACTTGTATTAGTGTGGAAAAACACTTTTTGCACTTGTGATAGTGTTGAAAAAACCACTTTTCGCACTTGTGTTAGTGTTGAAAAACCACTTATCGCACTTGTGTTGGTGCAGGAAACCACTTTTGCACTTGTATTAGTGTGGAAAAACCACTTTTCGCACTTGTGTTAGTGTTGAAAAAACACTTTTTGCACTTGTGATAGTATTGAAAAACCACTTTTCGCACTTGTGTTGGTGCAGGAAACCACTTTTGCACTTGTATTAGTGTGGAAAAACCACTTTTCGCACTTGTGTTAGTGTTGAAAAACCACTTTTCGCACTTGTGTTAGTGTTGAAAAACCACTTTTTGCACCTGTGTTGGTGCAGGAAACCACTTTTGCACTTGTATAAGTGTGGAAAAAACACTTTTTGCACTTGTGATAGTGTTGAAAAACCACTTTTCGCACTTGTGTTAGTGTTGAAAAACCACTTTTCGCACTTGTGTTAGTGTTGAAAAACCACTTTTCGCACTTGTGTTGGTGCAGGAAACCACTTTTGCACTTGTATTAGTGTGGAAAAAACACTTTTTGCACTTGTGTTAGTGTTGAAAAACCACTTTTCGCACTTGTGTTAGTGTTGAAAAACCACTTTTCGCACTTGTGTTAGTGTTGAAAAACCACTTTTCGCACTTGTGTTAGTGTTGAAAAACCACTTTTCGCACTTGTGTTAGTGTTGAAAACCCACTTTTCGCACTTGTGTTAGTGTGGAAAAACCACTTTTCGCACTTGTGTTCGTGTTGAAAAACCACTTTTCGCACTTGTGTTAGTGTTGAAAAACCACTTTTCGCACTTGTGTTGGTGCAGGAAACCACTTTTGCACTTGTATTAGTGTGGAAAAAACACTTTTTGCACTTGTGATAGTGTTGAAAAACCACTTTTCGCACTTGTGTTAGTGTTGAAAGACAACTTTTCGCACTTGTGTTAGTGTTGAAAAACCACTTTTCGCACTTGTGTTGGTGCAGGAAACCACTTTTGCACTTGTATTAGTGTGGAAAAAACACTTTTCGCACTTGTGTTTGTGTTGAAAAACCACTTTTCGCACTTGTGTTAATGTTGAAAAACCACTTTTCACACTTGTGTTGGTGCAGGAAACCACTTTTGCACTGGTATTATTGTGGAAAAAACACTTTTTGCACTTGTGTTAGTGTTGAAAAACCACTTTTCTCACTTGTGTTGGTGCAGGAAACCACTTTTGCACTTGTATTAGTGTGGAAAAAACACTTTTTGCACTTGTGATAGTGTTGAAAAAACCACTTTTCGCACTTGTGTTAGTGTTGAAAAACCACTTATCGCACTTGTGTTGGTGCAGGAAACCACTTTTGCACTTGTATTAGTGTGGAAAAACCACTTTTCGCACTTGTGTTAGTGTTGAAAAAACACTTTTTGCACTTGTGATAGTGTTGAAAAACCACTTTTCGCACTTGTGTTAGTGTTGAAAAACCACTTTTCGCACTTGTGTTGGTGCAGGAAACCACTTTTGCACTTGTATTAGTGTGGCAAAACTACTTTTCGCACTTGTGTTAGTGTTGAAAAACCACTTTTCGCACTTGTGTTAGTGTTGAAAAACCACTTTTCGCACTTGTGTTAGTGTTGAAAACCACTTTTCGCACTTGTGTTAGTGTTGAAAAACCACTTTTCGCACTTGTGTTGGTGCAGGAAACCACTTTTGCACTTGTATTAGTGTGGACAAAACACTTTTTGCACTTGTGATAGTGTTGAAAAACCACTTTTCGCACTTGTGTTAGTGTTGAAAAACCACTTTTCGCACTTGTGTTGGTGCAGGAAACCACTTTTGCACTTGTATTAGTGTGGAAAAACCACTTTTCGCACTTGTGTTAGTGTTGAAAAACCACTTTTCGCACTTGTGTTAGTGTTGAAAAACTACTTTTTGCACCTGTGTTGGTGCAGGAAACCACTTTTGCACTTGTATAAGTGTGGAAAAAACACTTTTTGCCCTTGTGATAGTGTTGAAAAACCACTTTTCGCACTTGTGTTAGTGTTGAAAAACCACTTTTCGCACTTGTGTTAGTGTTGAAAAACCACTTTTCGCACTTGTGTTGGTGCAGGAAACCACTTTTGCACTTGTATTAGTGTGGAAAAAACACTTTTTGCACTTGTGTTAGTGTTGAAAAACCACTTTTCGCACTTGTGTTAGTGTTGAAAAACCACTTTTCGCACTTGTGTTAGTGTTGAAAAACCAATTTTCGCACTTGTGTTAGTGCTGAAAAACCACTTTTCGCACTTGTGTTAGTGTTGAAAACCCACTTTTCGCACTTGTGTTAGTGTGGAAAAACCACTTTTCGCACTTGTGTTCGTGTTGAAAAACCACTTTTCGCACTTGTGTTAGTGTTGAAAAACCACTTTTCGCACTTGTGTTGGTGCAGGAAACCACTTTTGCACTTGTATTAGTGTGGAAAAAACACTTTTTGCACTTGTGATAGTGTTGAAAAACCACTTTTCGCACTTGTGTTAGTGTTGAAAAACAACTTTTCGCACTTGTGTTAGTGTTGAAAAACCACTTTTCGCACTTGTGTTGGTGCAGGAAACCACTTTTGCACTTGTATTAGTGTGGAAAAAACACTTTTCGCACTTGTGTTAGTGTTGAAAAACCACTTTTCGCACTGGTGTTAGTGTTGAAAAACCACTTTTCACACTTGTGTTGGTGCAGGAAACCACTTTTGCACTTGTATTATTGTGGAAAAAACACTTTTTGCACTTGTGTTAGTGTTGAAAAACCACTTTTCTCACTTGTGTTGGTGCAGGAAACCACTTTTGCACTTGTATTAGTGTGGAAAAAACACTTTTTGCACTTGTGATAGTGTTGAAAAAACCACTTTTCGCACTTGTGTTAGTGTTGAAAAACCACTTATCGCACTTGTGTTGGTGCAGGAAACCACTTTTGCACTTGTATTAGTGTGGAAAAACCACTTTTCGCACTTGTGTTAGTGTTGAAAAAACACTTTTTGCACTTGTGATAGTGTTGAAAAACCACTTTTCGCACTTGTGTTAGTGTTGAAAAACCACTTTTCGCACTTGTGTTGGTGCAGGAAACCACTTTTGCACTTGTATTAGTGTGGCAAAACTACTTTTCGCACTTGTGTTGGTGCAGGAAACCACTTTTGCACTTGTATTAGTGTGGAAAAACCACTTTTCGCACTTGTGTTAGTGTTGAAAAAACACTTTTTGCACTTGTGATAGTGTTGAAAAACCACTTTTCGCACTTGTGTTGGTGCAGGAAACCACTTTTGCACTTGTATTAGTGTGGCAAAACTACTTTTCGCACTTGTGTTGGTGCAGGAAACCACTTTTGCACTTGTATTAGTGTGGAAAAACCACTTTTCGCACTTGTGTTAGTGTTGAAAAAACACTTTTTGCACTTGTGATAGTGTTGAAAAACCACTTTTCGCACTTGTGTTAGTGTTGAAAAAACACTTTTTGCACTTGTGATAGTGTTGAAAAACCACTTTTCGCACTTGTGTTAGTGTTGAAAAACCACTTTTCGCACTTGTGTTGGTGCAGGAAACCACTTTTGCACTTGTATTAGTGTGGCAAAACTACTTTTCGCACTTGTGTTAGTGTTGAAAAACCACTTTTCGCACTTGTGTTAGTGTTGAAAAACCACTTTTCGCACTTGTGTTAGTGTTGAAAAACCACTTTTCGCACTTGTGTTAGTGTTGAAAAACCACTTTTCACACTTGTGTTGGTGCAGGAAACCACTTTTGCACTTGTATTATTGTGGAAAAAACACTTTTTGCACTTGTGTTAGTGTTGAAAAACCACTTTTCTCACTTGTGTTGGTGCAGGAAACCACTTTTGCACTTGTATTAGTGTGGAAAAAACACTTTTTGCACTTGTGATAGTGTTTAAAAACCACTTTTCGCACTTGTGTTAGTGTTGAAAAACCACTTATCGCACTTGTGTTGGTGCAGGAAACCACTTTTGCACTTGTATTAGTGAGGAAAAACCACTTTTCGCACTTGTGTTAGTGATAAAAAACCACTTTTCGCACTTGTGTTAGTGTTGAAAAACCACTTTTCGCACTTGTGTTGGTGCAGGAAACCACTTTTGCACTTGTATTAGTGTGGAAAAACCACTTTTCGCACTTGTGTTAGTGTTGAAAAACCACTTTTCGCACTTGTGTTAGTGTTGAAAAACCACTTTTTGCACCTGTGTTGGTGTTGAAAAAACACTTTTTGCACTTGTGATAGTGTTGAAAAACCACTTTTCGCACTTGTGTTAGTGTTGAAAAACCACTTTTCGCACTTGTGTTGGTGCAGGAAACCACTTTTGCACTTGTATTAGTGTGGCAAAACTACTTTTCGCACTTGTGTTATTGTTGCAAAACTACTTTTCGCACTTGTGTTAGTGTTGAAAAACCACTTTTCGCACTTGTGTTAGTGTTGAAAAACCACTTTTCGCACTTGTGTTAGTGTTGAAAAACCACTTTTCACACTTGTGTTGGTGCAGGAAACCACTTTTGCACTTGTATTATTGTGGAAAAAACACTTTTTGCACTTGTGTTAGTGTTGAAAAACCACTTTTCTCACTTGTGTTGGTGCAGGAAACCACTTTTGCACTTGTATTAGTGTGGAAAAAACACTTTTTACACTTGTGATAGTGTTGAAAAACCACTTTTCGCACTTGTGTTAGTGTTGAAAAACCACTTATCGCACTTGTGTTGGTGCAGGAAACCACTTTTGCACTTGTATTAGTGTGGAAAAACGACTTTTCGCACTTGTGTTAGTGTTGAAAAACCACTTTTCGCACTTGTGTTGGTGCAGGAAACCACTTTTGCACTTGTATTAGTGTGGAAAAACCACTTTTCGCACTTGTGTTAGTGTTGAAAAACCACTTTTCGCACTTGTGTTAGTGTTGAAAAACCACTTTTTGCAACTGTGTTGGTGTTGAAAAAACACTTTTTGCACTTGTGATAGTGTTGAAAAACCACTTTTCGCACTTGTGTTAGTGTTGAAAAACCACTTTTCGCACTTGTGTTGGTGCAGGAAACCACTTTTGCACTTGTATTAGTGTGGAAAAACTACTTTTCGCACTTCTGTTAGTGTTGAAAAACCACTTTTCGCACTTGTGTTAGTGTTGAAAAACCACTTTTCGCACTTGTGTTGGTGCAGGAAACCACTTTTGCACTTGTATTAGTGTGGAAAAACCACTTTTCGCACTTGTGTTAGTGTTGAAAAACCACTTTTCGCACTTGTGTTAGTGTTGAAAAACCACTTTTTGCACCTGTGTTGGTGTTGAAAAAACACTTTTTTCACTTGTGATAGTGTTGAAAAACCACTTTTCGCACTTGTGTTAGTGTTGAAAAACCACTTTTCGCACTTGTGTTGGTGCAGGAAACCACTTTTGCACTTGTATTAGTGTGGAAAAACTACTTTTCGCACTTCTGTTAGTGTTGAAAAACCACTTTTCGCACTTGTGTTAGTGTTGAAAAACCACTTTTCGCACTTGTGTTAGCGTTGAAAAACCACTTTTCGCACTTGTGTTAGTGTTGAAAAACCACTTTTCGCACTTGTATTAGTGTTGAAAAACCACTTTTCGCACTTGTGTTAGTGTGGAAAAACCACTTTTCGCACTTGTGTTCGTGTTGAAAAACCACTTTTCGCACTTGTGTTAGTGTTGAAAAACCACTTTTCGCACTTGTGTTGGTGCAGGAAACCACTTTTGCACTTGTATTAGTGTGGAAAAAACACTTTTTGTACTTGTGATAGTGTTGAAAAACCACTTTTCGCACTTGTGTTAGTGTTGAAAAACCACTTTTCGCACTTGTGTTGGTGCAGGAAACCACTTTTGCACTTGTATTAGTGTGGAAAAACCACTTTTCGCACTTGTGTTAGTGTTGAAAAACCACTTTTTGCACTTGTGTTAGTGTTGAAAAACCACTTTTCGCACTTGTGTTAGTGTTGAAAAACCACTTTTGCACTTGTATTAGTGTGGAAAAAACACTTTTTGCACTTGTGATAGTGTTGAAAAACCACTTTTCGCACTTGTGTTAGTGTTGAAAAACCACTTTTCGCACTTGTGTTGGTGCAGGAAACCACTTTTGCACTTGTATTATTGTGGAAAAAACACTTTTTGCACTTGTGAAAGTGTTGAAAAACCACTTTTCGCACTTGTGTTAGTGTTGAAAAACCACTTTTCGCACTTGTGTTGGTGCAGGAAACCACTTTTGCACTTGTATTAGTGTGGAAAAACCACTTTTCGCACTTGTTTTAGTGTTGAAAAACCACTTTTCGCACTTGTGTTGGTGCAGGAAACCACTTTTGCACTTGTATTAGTGTGGAAAAACACTTTTCGCACTTGTGTTAGTGTTGAAAACCACTTTTCGCACTTGTGTTAGTGTTGAAAAACCACTTTTTGCACTTGTGTTGGTGCAGGAAACCACTTTTGCACTTGTATTAGTGTGGAAAAAACACTTTTTGCACTTGTGATAGTGTTGAAAAACCACTTTTCGCACTTGTGTTAGTGTTGAAAAACCACTTTTCGCACTTGTGTTGGTGCAGGAAACCACTTTTGCACTTGTATTAGTGTGGAAAATCCACTTTTTGCACTTGCGTTAGTGTTGAAAAACCACTTTTCGCACTTGTGTTAGTGTTGAAAAACCACTTTTTGCACCTGTGTTGGTGCAGGAAACCACTTTTGCACTTGTATAAGTGTGGAAAAAACACTTTTTGCACTTGTGATAGTGTTGAAAAACCACTTTTCGCACTTGTGTTAGTGTTGAAAAACCACTTTTCGCACTTGTGTTAGTGTTGAAAAACCACTTTTCGCACTTGTGTTGGTGCAGGAAACCACTTTTGCACTTGTATTAGTGTGGAAAAAACACTTTTTGCACTTGTGTTAGTGTTGAAAAACCACTTTTCGCACTTGTGTTAGTGTTGAAAAACCACTTTTCGCACTTGTGTTAGTGTTGAAAAACCACTTTTCGCACTTGTGTTAGTGTTGAAAAACCACTTTTCGCACTTGTGTTAGTGTTGAAAACCCACTTTTCGCACTTGTGTTAGTGTGGAAAAACCACTTTTCGCACTTGTGTTTGTGTTGAAAAACCACTTTTCGCACTTGTGTTAGTGTTGAAAAACCACTTTTCGCACTTGTGTTGGTGCAGGAAACCACTTTTGCACTTGTATTAGTGTGGAAAAAACACTTTTTGCACTTGTGATAGTGTTGAAAAACCACTTTTCGCACTTGTGTTAGTGTTGAAAAACAACTTTTCGCACTTGTGTTAGTGTTGAAAAACCACTTTTCGCACTTGTGTTGGTGCAGGAAACCACTTTTGCACTTGTATTAGTGTGGAAAAAACACTTTTCGCACTTGTGTTAGTGTTGAAAAACCACTTTTCGCACTTGTGTTAGTGTTGAAAAACCACTTTTCACACTTGTGTTGGTGCAGGAAACCACTTTTGCACTTGTATTATTGTGGAAAAAACACTTTTTGCACTTGTGTTAGTGTTGAAAAACCACTTTTCTCACTTGTGTTGGTGCAGGAAACCACTTTTGCACTTGTATTAGTGTGGAAAAAACACTTTTTGCACTTGTGATAGTGTTGAAAAAACCACTTTTCGCACTTGTGTTAGTGTTGAAAAACCACTTATCGCACTTGTGTTGGTGCAGGAAACCACTTTTGCACTTGTATTAGTGCGGAAAAACCACTTTTCGCACTTGTGTTAGTGTTGAAAAAACACTTTTTGCACTTGTGATAGTATTGAAAAACCACTTTTCGCACTTGTGTTGGTGCAGGAAACCACTTTTGCACTTGTATTAGTGTGGAAAAACCACTTTTCGCACTTGTGTTAGTGTTGAAAAACCACTTTTCGCACTTGTGTTAGTGTTGAAAAACCACTTTTTGCACCTGTGTTGGTGCAGGAAACCACTTTTGCACTTGTATAAGTGTGGAAAAAACACTTTTTGCACTTGTGATAGTGTTGAAAAACCACTTTTCGCACTTGTGTTAGTGTTGAAAAACCACTTTTCGCACTTGTGTTAGTGTTGAAAAACCACTTTTCGCACTTGTGTTGGTGCAGGAAACCACTTTTGCACTTGTATTAGTGTGGAAAAAACACTTTTTGCACTTGTGTTAGTGTTGAAAAACCACTTTTCGCACTTGTGTTAGTGTTGAAAAACCACTTTTCGCACTTGTGTTAGTGTTGAAAAACCACTTTTCGCACTTGTGTTAGTGTTGAAAAACCACTTTTCGCACTTGTGTTAGTGTTGAAAACCCACTTTTCGCACTTGTGTTAGTGTGGAAAAACCACTTTTCGCACTTGTGTTCGTGTTGAAAAACCACTTTTCGCACTTGTGTTAGTGTTGAAAAACCACTTTTCGCACTTGTGTTGGTGCAGGAAACCACTTTTGCACTTGTATTAGTGTGGAAAAAACACTTTTTGCACTTGTGATAGTGTTGAAAAACCACTTTTCGCACTTGTGTTAGTGTTGAAAAACAACTTTTCGCACTTGTGTTAGTGTTGAAAAACCACTTTTCGCACTTGTGTTGGTGCAGGAAACCACTTTTGCACTTGTATTAGTGTGGAAAAAACACTTTTCGCACTTGTGTTAGTGTTGAAAAACCACTTTTCGCACTTGTGTTAATGTTGAAAAACCACTTTTCACACTTGTGTTGGTGCAGGAAACCACTTTTGCACTGGTATTATTGTGGAAAAAACACTTTTTGCACTTGTGTTAGTGTTGAAAAACCACTTTTCTCACTTGTGTTGGTGCAGGAAACCACTTTTGCACTTGTATTAGTGTGGAAAAAACACTTTTTGCACTTGTGATAGTGTTGAAAAAACCACTTTTCGCACTTGTGTTAGTGTTGAAAAACCACTTATCGCACTTGTGTTGGTGCAGGAAACCACTTTTGCACTTGTATTAGTGTGGAAAAACCACTTTTCGCACTTGTGTTAGTGTTGAAAAAACACTTTTTGCACTTGTGATAGTGTTGAAAAACCACTTTTCGCACTTGTGTTAGTGTTGAAAAACTACTTTTCGCACTTGTGTTGGTGCAGGAAACCACTTTTGCACTTGTATTAGTGTGGCAAAACTACTTTTCGCACTTGTGTTAGTGTTGAAAAACCACTTTTCGCACTTGTGTTAGTGTTGAAAAACCACTTTTCGCACTTGTGTTAGTGTTGAAAACCACTTTTCGCACTTGTGTTAGTGTTGAAAAACCACTTTTCGCACTTGTGTTGGTGCAGGAAACCACTTTTGCACTTGTATTAGTGTGGACAAAACACTTTTTGCACTTGTGATAGTGTTGAAAAACCACTTTTCGCACTTGTGTTAGTGTTGAAAAACCACTTTTCGCACTTGTGTTGGTGCAGGAAACCACTTTTGCACTTGTATTAGTGTGGAAAAACCACTTTTCGCACTTGTGTTAGTGTTGAAAAACCACTTTTCGCACTTGTGTTAGTGTTGAAAAACTACTTTTTGCACCTGTGTTGGTGCAGGAAACCACTTTTGCACTTGTATAAGTGTGGAAAAAACACTTTTTGCCCTTGTGATAGTGTTGAAAAACCACTTTTCGCACTTGTGTTAGTGTTGAAAAACCACTTTTCGCACTTGTGTTAGTGTTGAAAAACCACTTTTCGCACTTGTGTTGGTGCAGGAAACCACTTTTGCACTTGTATTAGTGTGGAAAAAACACTTTTTGCACTTGTGTTAGTGTTGAAAAACCACTTTTCGCACTTGTGTTAGTGTTGAAAAACCACTTTTCGCACTTGTGTTAGTGTTGAAAAACCAATTTTCGCACTTGTGTTAGTGCTGAAAAACCACTTTTCGCACTTGTGTTAGTGTTGAAAACCCACTTTTCGCACTTGTGTTAGTGTGGAAAAACCACTTTTCGCACTTGTGTTCGTGTTGAAAAACCACTTTTCGCACTTGTGTTAGTGTTGAAAAACCACTTTTCGCACTTGTGTTGGTGCAGGAAACCACTTTTGCACTTGTATTAGTGTGGAAAAAACACTTTTTGCACTTGTGATAGTGTTGAAAAACCACTTTTCGCACTTGTGTTAGTGTTGAAAAACAACTTTTCGCACTTGTGTTAGTGTTGAAAAACCACTTTTCGCACTTGTGTTGGTGCAGGAAACCACTTTTGCACTTGTATTAGTGTGGAAAAAACACTTTTCGCACTTGTGTTAGTGTTGAAAAACCACTTTTCGCACTTGTGTTAGTGTTGAAAAACCACTTTTCACACTTGTGTTGGTGCAGGAAACCACTTTTGCACTTGTATTATTGTGGAAAAAACACTTTTTGCACTTGTGTTAGTGTTGAAAAACCACTTTTCTCACTTGTGTTGGTGCAGGAAACCACTTTTGCACTTGTATTAGTGTGGAAAAAACACTTTTTGCACTTGTGATAGTGTTGAAAAAACCACTTTTCGCACTTGTGTTAGTGTTGAAAAACCACTTATCGCACTTGTGTTGGTGCAGGAAACCACTTTTGCACTTGTATTAGTGTGGAAAAACCACTTTTCGCACTTGTGTTAGTGTTGAAAAAACACTTTTTGCACTTGTGATAGTGTTGAAAAACCACTTTTCGCACTTGTGTTAGTGTTGAAAAACCACTTTTCGCACTTGTGTTGGTGCAGGAAACCACTTTTGCACTTGTATTAGTGTGGCAAAACTACTTTTCGCACTTGTGTTAGTGTTGAAAAACCACTTTTTGCACTTGTGATAGTGTTGAAAAACCACTTTTCGCACTTGTGTTAGTGTTGAAAAACCACTTTTCGCACTTGTGTTAGTGTTGAAAAACCACTTTTCGCACTTGTGTTAGTGTTGAAAAACCACTTTTCGCACTTGTGTTAGTGTTGAAAACCCACTTTTCGCACTTGTGTTAGTGTGGAAAAACCACTTTTCGCACTTGTGTTCGTGTTGAAAAACCACTTTTCGCACTTGTGTTAGTGTTGAAAAACCACTTTTCGCACTTGTGTTGGTGCAGGAAACCACTTTTGCACTTGTATTAGTGTGGAAAAAACACTTTTTGCACTTGTGATAGTGTTGAAAAACCACTTTTCGCACTTGTGTTAGTGTTGAAAAACAACTTTTCGCACTTGTGTTAGTGTTGAAAAACCACTTTTCGCACTTGTGTTGGTGCAGGAAACCACTTTTGCACTTGTATTAGTGTGGAAAAAACACTTTTCGCACTTGTGTTAGTGTTGAAAAACCACTTTTCGCACTTGTGTTAATGTTGAAAAACCACTTTTCACACTTGTGTTGGTGCAGGAAACCACTTTTGCACTGGTATTATTGTGGAAAAAACACTTTTTGCACTTGTGTTAGTGTTGAAAAACCACTTTTCTCACTTGTGTTGGTGCAGGAAACCACTTTTGCACTTGTATTAGTGTGGAAAAAACACTTTTTGCACTTGTGATAGTGTTGAAAAAACCACTTTTCGCACTTGTGTTAGTGTTGAAAAACCACTTATCGCACTTGTGTTGGTGCAGGAAACCACTTTTGCACTTGTATTAGTGTGGAAAAACCACTTTTCGCACTTGTGTTAGTGTTGAAAAAACACTTTTTGCACTTGTGATAGTGTTGAAAAACCACTTTTCGCACTTGTGTTAGTGTTGAAAAACTACTTTTCGCACTTGTGTTGGTGCAGGAAACCACTTTTGCACTTGTATTAGTGTGGCAAAACTACTTTTCGCACTTGTGTTAGTGTTGAAAAACCACTTTTCGCACTTGTGTTAGTGTTGAAAAACCACTTTTCGCACTTGTGTTAGTGTTGAAAACCACTTTTCGCACTTGTGTTAGTGTTGAAAAACCACTTTTCGCACTTGTGTTGGTGCAGGAAACCACTTTTGCACTTGTATTAGTGTGGACAAAACACTTTTTGCACTTGTGATAGTGTTGAAAAACCACTTTTCGCACTTGTGTTAGTGTTGAAAAACCACTTTTCGCACTTGTGTTGGTGCAGGAAACCACTTTTGCACTTGTATTAGTGTGGAAAAACCACTTTTCGCACTTGTGTTAGTGTTGAAAAACCACTTTTCGCACTTGTGTTAGTGTTGAAAAACTACTTTTTGCACCTGTGTTGGTGCAGGAAACCACTTTTGCACTTGTATAAGTGTGGAAAAAACACTTTTTGCCCTTGTGATAGTGTTGAAAAACCACTTTTCGCACTTGTGTTAGTGTTGAAAAACCACTTTTCGCACTTGTGTTAGTGTTGAAAAACCACTTTTCGCACTTGTGTTGGTGCAGGAAACCACTTTTGCACTTGTATTAGTGTGGAAAAAACACTTTTTGCACTTGTGTTAGTGTTGAAAAACCACTTTTCGCACTTGTGTTAGTGTTGAAAAACCACTTTTCGCACTTGTGTTAGTGTTGAAAAACCAATTTTCGCACTTGTGTTAGTGCTGAAAAACCACTTTTCGCACTTGTGTTAGTGTTGAAAACCCACTTTTCGCACTTGTGTTAGTGTGGAAAAACCACTTTTCGCACTTGTGTTCGTGTTGAAAAACCACTTTTCGCACTTGTGTTAGTGTTGAAAAACCACTTTTCGCACTTGTGTTGGTGCAGGAAACCACTTTTGCACTTGTATTAGTGTGGAAAAAACACTTTTTGCACTTGTGATAGTGTTGAAAAACCACTTTTCGCACTTGTGTTAGTGTTGAAAAACAACTTTTCGCACTTGTGTTAGTGTTGAAAAACCACTTTTCGCACTTGTGTTGGTGCAGGAAACCACTTTTGCACTTGTATTAGTGTGGAAAAAACACTTTTCGCACTTGTGTTAGTGTTGAAAAACCACTTTTCGCACTTGTGTTAGTGTTGAAAAACCACTTTTCACACTTGTGTTGGTGCAGGAAACCACTTTTGCACTTGTATTATTGTGGAAAAAACACTTTTTGCACTTGTGTTAGTGTTGAAAAACCACTTTTCTCACTTGTGTTGGTGCAGGAAACCACTTTTGCACTTGTATTAGTGTGGAAAAAACACTTTTTGCACTTGTGATAGTGTTGAAAAAACCACTTTTCGCACTTGTGTTAGTGTTGAAAAACCACTTATCGCACTTGTGTTGGTGCAGGAAACCACTTTTGCACTTGTATTAGTGTGGAAAAACCACTTTTCGCACTTGTGTTAGTGTTGAAAAAACACTTTTTGCACTTGTGATAGTGTTGAAAAACCACTTTTCGCACTTGTGTTAGTGTTGAAAAACCACTTTTCGCACTTGTGTTGGTGCAGGAAACCACTTTTGCACTTGTATTAGTGTGGCAAAACTACTTTTCGCACTTGTGTTAGTGTTGAAAAACCACTTTTCGCACTTGTGTTAGTGTTGAAAAACCACTTTTCGCACTTGTGTTAGTGTTGAAAAACCACTTTTCGCACTTGTGTTAGTGTTGAAAAACCACTTTTCACACTTGTGTTGGTGCAGGAAACCACTTTTGCACTTGTATTATTGTGGAAAAAACACTTTTTGCACTTGTGTTAGTGTTGAAAAAACACTTTTCTCACTTGTGTTGGTGCAGGAAACCACTTTTGCACTTGTATTAGTGTGGAAAAAACACTTTTTGCACTTGTGATAGTGTTGAAAAACCACTTTTCGCACTTGTGTTAGTGTTGAAAAACCACTTATCGCACTTGTGTTGGTGCAGGAAACCACTTTTGCACTTGTATTAGTGTGGAAAAACCACTTTTCGCACTTGTGTTAGTGATAAAAAACCACTTTTTGCACTTGTGTTAGTGTTGAAAAACCACTTTTCGCACTTGTGTTAGTGTTGAAAAACCACTTTTCGCACTTGTGTTGGTGCAGGAAACCACTTTTGCACTTGTATTAGTGTGGAAAAACCACTTTTCGCACTTGTGTTAGTGTTGAAAAACCACTTTTCGCACTTGTGTTAGTGTTGAAAAACCACTTTTTGCACCTGTGTTGGTGTTGAAAAAACACTTTTTGCACTTGTGATAGTGTTGAAAAACCACTTTTCGCACTTGTGTTAGTGTTGAAAAACCACTTTTCGCACTTGTGTTGGTGCAGGAAACCACTTTTGCACTTGTATTAGTGTGGCAAAACTACTTTTCGCACTTGTGTTAGTGTTGCAAAACTACTTTTCGCACTTGTGTTAGTGTTGAAAAACCACTTTTCGCACTTGTGTTAGTGTTGAAAAACCACTTTTCGCACTTGTGTTAGTGTTGAAAAACCACTTTTCACACTTGTGTTGGTGCAGGAAACCACTTTTGCACTTGTATTATTGTGGAAAAAACACTTTTTGCACTTGTGTTAGTGTTGAAAAACCACTTTTCTCACTTGTGTTGGTGCAGGAAACCACTTTTGCACTTGTATTAGTGTGGAAAACACACTTTTTACACTTGTGATAGTGTTGAAAAACCACTTTTCGCACTTGTGTTAGTGTTGAAAAACCACTTATCGCACTTGTGTTGGTGCAGGAAACCACTTTTGCACTTGTATTAGTGTGGAAAAACGACTTTTCGCACTTGTGTTAGTGTTGAAAAACCACTTTTCGCACTTGTGTTGGTGCAGGAAACCACTTTTGCACTTGTATTAGTGTGGAAAAACCACTTTTCGCACTTGTGTTAGTGTTGAAAAACCACTTTTCGCACTTGTGTTAGTGTTGAAAAACCACTTTTTGCACCTGTGTTGGTGTTGAAAAAACACTTTTTGCACTTGTGATAGTGTTGAAAAACCACTTTTCGCACTTGTATTAGTGTGGCAAAACTACTTTTCGCACTTGTGTTGGTGCAGGAAACCACTTTTGCACTTGTATTAGTGTGGAAAAACCACTTTTCGCACTTGTGTTAGTGTTGAAAAAACACTTTTTGCACTTGTGATAGTGTTGAAAAACCACTTTTCGCACTTGTGTTAGTGTTGAAAAAACACTTTTTGCACTTGTGATAGTGTTGAAAAACCACTTTTCGCACTTGTGTTAGTGTTGAAAAACCACTTTTCGCACTTGTGTTGGTGCAGGAAACCACTTTTGCACTTGTATTAGTGTGGCAAAACTACTTTTCGCACTTGTGTTAGTGTTGAAAAACCACTTTTCGCACTTGTGTTAGTGTTGAAAAACCACTTTTCGCACTTGTGTTAGTGTTGAAAAACCACTTTTCGCACTTGTGTTAGTGTTGAAAAACCACTTTTCACACTTGTGTTGGTGCAGGAAACCACTTTTGCACTTGTATTATTGTGGAAAAAACACTTTTTGCACTTGTGTTAGTGTTGAAAAACCACTTTTCTCACTTGTGTTGGTGCAGGAAACCACTTTTGCACTTGTATTAGTGTGGAAAAAACACTTTTTGCACTTGTGATAGTGTTGAAAAACCACTTTTCGCACTTGTGTTAGTGTTGAAAAACCACTTATCGCACTTGTGTTGGTGCAGGAAACCACTTTTGCACTTGTATTAGTGAGGAAAAACCACTTTTCGCACTTGTGTTAGTGATAAAAAACCACTTTTCGCACTTGTGTTAGTGTTGAAAAACCACTTTTCGCACTTGTGTTAGTGTTGAAAAACCACTTTTCGCACTTGTGTTGGTGCAGGAAACCACTTTTGCACTTGTATTAGTGTGGAAAAACCACTTTTCGCACTTGTGTTAGTGTTGAAAAACCACTTTTCGCACTTGTGTTAGTGTTGAAAAACCACTTTTTGCACCTGTGTTGGTGTTGAAAAAACACTTTTTGCACTTGTGATAGTGTTGAAAAACCACTTTTCGCACTTGTGTTAGTGTTGAAAAACCACTTTTCGCACTTGTGTTGGTGCAGGAAACCACTTTTGCACTTGTATTAGTGTGGCAAAACTACTTTTCGCACTTGTGTTAGTGTTGCAAAACTACTTTTCGCACTTGTGTTAGTGTTGAAAAACCACTTTTCGCACTTGTGTTAGTGTTGAAAAACCACTTTTCGCACTTGTGTTAGTGTTGAAAAACCACTTTTCACACTTGTGTTGGTGCAGGAAACCACTTTTGCACTTGTATTATTGTGGAAAAAACACTTTTTGCACTTGTGTTAGTGTTGAAAAACCACTTTTCTCACTTGTGTTGGTGCAGGAAACCACTTTTGCACTTGTATTAGTGTGGAAAAAACACTTTTTACACTTGTGATAGTGTTGAAAAACCACTTTTCGCACTTGTGTTAGTGTTGAAAAACCACTTATCGCACTTGTGTTGGTGCAGGAAACCACTTTTGCACTTGTATTAGTGTGGAAAAACGACTTTTCGCACTTGTGTTAGTGTTGAAAAACCACTTTTCGCACTTGTGTTGGTGCAGGAAACCACTTTTGCACTTGTATTAGTGTGGAAAAACCACTTTTCGCACTTGTGTTAGTGTTGAAAAACCACTTTTCGCACTTGTGTTAGTGTTGAAAAACCACTTTTTGCACCTGTGTTGGTGTTGAAAAAACACTTTTTGCACTTGTGATAGTGTTGAAAAACCACTTTTCGCACTTGTGTTAGTGTTGAAAAACCACTTTTCGCACTTGTGTTGGTGCAGGAAACCACTTTTGCACTTGTATTAGTGTGGAAAAACTACTTTTCGCACTTCTGTTAGTGTTGAAAAACCACTTTTCGCACTTGTGTTAGTGTTGAAAAACCACTTTTCGCACTTGTGTTGGTGCAGGAAACCACTTTTGCACTTGTATTAGTGTGGAAAAACCACTTTTCGCACTTGTGTTAGTGTTGAAAAACCACTTTTCGCACTTGTGTTAGTGTTGAAAAACCACTTTTTGCACCTGTGTTGGTGTTGAAAAAACACTTTTTGCACTTGTGATAGTGTTGAAAAACCACTTTTCGCACTTGTGTTAGTGTTGAAAAACCACTTTTCGCACTTGTGTTGGTGCAGGAAACCACTTTTGCACTTGTATTAGTGTGGAAAAACTACTTTTCGCACTTCTGTTAGTGTTGAAAAACCACTTTTCGCACTTGTGTTAGTGTTGAAAAACCACTTTTCGCACTTGTGTTAGCGTTGAAAAACCACTTTTCGCACTTGTGTTAGTGTTGAAAAACCACTTTTCGCACTTGTATTAGTGTTGAAAAACCACTTTTCGCACTTGTGTTAGTGTGGAAAAACCACTTTTCGCACTTGTGTTCGTGTTGAAAAACCACTTTTCGCACTTGTGTTAGTGTTGAAAAACCACTTTTCGCACTTGTGTTGGTGCAGGAAACCACTTTTGCACTTGTATTAGTGTGGAAAAAACACTTTTTGTACTTGTGATAGTGTTGAAAAACCACTTTTCGCACTTGTGTTAGTGTTGAAAAACCACTTTTCGCACTTGTGTTGGTGCAGGAAACCACTTTTGCACTTGTATTAGTGTGGAAAAACCACTTTTCGCACTTGTGTTAGTGTTGAAAAACCACTTTTTGCACTTGTGTTAGTGTTGAAAAACCACTTTTCGCACTTGTGTTAGTGTTGAAAAACCACTTTTGCACTTGTATTAGTGTGGAAAAAACACTTTTTGCACTTGTGATAGTGTTGAAAAACCACTTTTCGCACTTGTGTTAGTGTTGAAAAACCACTTTTCGCACTTGTGTTGGTGCAGGAAACCACTTTTGCACTTGTATTATTGTGGAAAAAACACTTTTTGCACTTGTGAAAGTGTTGAAAAACCACTTTTCGCACTTGTGTTAGTGTTGAAAAACCACTTTTCGCACTTGTGTTGGTGCAGGAAACCACTTTTGCACTTGTATTAGTGTGGAAAAACCACTTTTCGCACTTGTTTTAGTGTTGAAAAACCACTTTTCGCACTTGTGTTAGTGTTGAAAAACCACTTTTCGCACTTGTGTTAGTGTTGAAAAACCACTTTTCACACTTGTGTTGGTGCAGGAAACCACTTTTGCACTTGTATTAGTGTGGAAAAACACTTTTCGCACTTGTGTTAGTGTTGAAAACCACTTTTCGCACTTGTGTTAGTGTTGAAAAACCACTTTTCGCACTTGTGTTGGTGCAGGAAACCACTTTTGCACTTGTATTAGTGTGGAAAAAACACTTTTTGCACTTGTGATAGTGTTGAAAAACCACTTTTCGCACTTGTGTTAGTGTTGAAAAACCACTTTTCGCACTTGTGTTGGTGCAGGAAACCACTTTTGCACTTGTATTAGTGTGGAAAATCCACTTTTCGCACTTGCGTTAGTGTTGAAAAACCACTTATCGCACTTGTGTTAGTGTTGAAAAACCACTTTTTGCACCTGTGTTGGTGCAGGAAACCACTTTTGCACTTGTATAAGTGTGGAAAAAACACTTTTTGCACTTGTGATAGTGTTGAAAAACCACTTTTCGCACTTGTGTTAGTGTTGAAAAACCACTTTTCGCACTTGTGTTAGTGTTGAAAAACCACTTTTCGCACTTGTGTTGGTGCAGGAAACCACTTTTGCACTTGTATTAGTGTGGAAAAAACACTTTTTGCACTTGTGTTAGTGTTGAAAAACCACTTTTCGCACTTGTGTTAGTGTTGAAAAACCACTTTTCGCACTTGTGTTAGTGTTGAAAAACCACTTTTCGCACTTGTGTTAGTGTTGAAAAACCACTTTTCGCACTTGTGTTAGTGTTGAAAACCCACTTTTCGCACTTGTGTTAGTGTGGAAAAACCACTTTTCGCACTTGTGTTTGTGTTGAAAAACCACTTTTCGCACTTGTGTTAGTGTTGAAAAACCACTTTTCGCACTTGTGTTGGTGCAGGAAACCACTTTTGCACTTGTATTAGTGTGGAAAAAACACTTTTTGCACTTGTGATAGTGTTGAAAAACCACTTTTCGCACTTGTGTTAGTGTTGAAAAACAACTTTTCGCACTTGTGTTAGTGTTGAAAAACCACTTTTTGCACTTGTGTTGGTGCAGGAAACCACTTTTGCACTTGTATTAGTGTGGAAAAAACACTTTTCGCACTTGTGTTAGTGTTGAAAAACCACTTTTCGCACTTGTGTTAGTGTTGAAAAACCACTTTTCACACTTGTGTTGGTGCAGGAAACCACTTTTGCACTTGTATTATTGTGGAAAAAACACTTTTTGCACTTGTGTTAGTGTTGAAAAACCACTTTTCTCACTTGTGTTGGTGCAGGAAACCACTTTTGCACTTGTATTAGTGTGGAAAAAACACTTTTTACACTTGTGATAGTGTTGAAAAAACCACTTTTCGCACT
This sequence comes from Myxine glutinosa, assembly GCF_964187855.1. Lineage (NCBI taxonomy): Eukaryota > Metazoa > Chordata > Myxini > Myxiniformes > Myxinidae > Myxine > Myxine glutinosa. The sequence continues at coordinate 59,262 of NW_027616589.1, forward strand.
TGTGTTAGTGTTGAAAAACCACTTATCGCACTTGTGTTGGTGCAGGAAACCACTTTTGCACTTGTATTAGTGTGGAAAAACCACTTTTCGCACTTGTGTTAGTGTTGAAAAAACACTTTTTGCACTTGTGATAGTATTGAAAAACCACTTTTCGCACTTGTGTTGGTGCAGGAAACCACTTTTGCACTTGTATTAGTGTGGAAAAACCACTTTTCGCACTTGTGTTAGTGTTGAAAAACCACTTTTCGCACTTGTGTTAGTGTTGAAAAACCACTTTTTGCACCTGTGTTGGTGCAGGAAACCACTTTTGCACTTGTATAAGTGTGGAAAAAACACTTTTTGCACTTGTGATAGTGTTGAAAAACCACTTTTCGCACTTGTGTTAGTGTTGAAAAACCACTTTTCGCACTTGTGTTAGTGTTGAAAAACCACTTTTCGCACTTGTGTTGGTGCAGGAAACCACTTTTGCACTTGTATTAGTGTGGAAAAAACACTTTTTGCACTTGTGTTAGTGTTGAAAAACCACTTTTCGCACTTGTGTTAGTGTTGAAAAACCACTTTTCGCACTTGTGTTAGTGTTGAAAAACCACTTTTCGCACTTGTGTTAGTGTTGAAAACCCACTTTTCGCACTTGTGTTAGTGTGGAAAAACCACTTTTCGCACTTGTGTTCGTGTTGAAAAACCACTTTTCGCACTTGTGTTAGTGTTGAAAAACCACTTTTCGCACTTGTGTTGGTGCAGGAAACCACTTTTGCACTTGTATTAGTGTGGAAAAAACACTTTTTGCACTTGTGATAGTGTTGAAAAACCACTTTTCGCACTTGTGTTAGTGTTGAAAAACAACTTTTCGCACTTGTGTTAGTGTTGAAAAACCACTTTTCGCACTTGTGTTGGTGCAGGAAACCACTTTTGCACTTGTATTAGTGTGGAAAAAACACTTTTCGCACTCGTGTTAGTGTTGAAAAACCACTTTTCGCACTTGTGTTAATGTTGAAAAACCACTTTTCACACTTGTGTTGGTGCAGGAAACCACTTTTGCACTGGTATTATTGTGGAAAAAACACTTTTTGCACTTGTGTTAGTGTTGAAAAACCACTTTTCTCACTTGTGTTGGTGCAGGAAACCACTTTTGCACTTGTATTAGTGTGGAAAAAACACTTTTTGCACTTGTGATAGTGTTGAAAAAACCACTTTTCGCACTTGTGTTAGTGTTGAAAAACCACTTATCGCACTTGTGTTGGTGCAGGAAACCACTTTTGCACTTGTATTAGTGTGGAAAAACCACTTTTCGCACTTGTGTTAGTGTTGAAAAAACACTTTTTGCACTTGTGATAGTGTTGAAAAACCACTTTTCGCACTTGTGTTAGTGTTGAAAAACCACTTTTCGCACTTGTGTTGGTGCAGGAAACCACTTTTGCACTTGTATTAGTGTGGCAAAACTACTTTTCGCACTTGTGTTAGTGTTGAAAAACCACTTTTCGCACTTGTGTTAGTGTTGAAAAACCACTTTTCGCACTTGTGTTAGTGTTGAAAACCACTTTTCGCACTTGTGTTAGTGTTGAAAAACCACTTTTCGCACTTGTGTTGGTGCAGGAAACCACTTTTGCACTTGTATTAGTGTGGACAAAACACTTTTTGCACTTGTGATAGTGTTGAAAAACCACTTTTCGCACTTGTGTTAGTGTTGAAAAACCACTTTTCGCACTTGTGTTGGTGCAGGAAACCACTTTTGCACTTGTATTAGTGTGGAAAAACCACTTTTCGCACTTGTGTTAGTGTTGAAAAACCACTTTTCGCACTTGTGTTAGTGTTGAAAAACTACTTTTTGCACCTGTGTTGGTGCAGGAAACCACTTTTGCACTTGTATAAGTGTGGAAAAAACACTTTTTGCCCTTGTGATAGTGTTGAAAAACCACTTTTCGCACTTGTGTTAGTGTTGAAAAACCACTTTTCGCACTTGTGTTAGTGTTGAAAAACCACTTTTCGCACTTGTGTTGGTGCAGGAAACCACTTTTGCACTTGTATTAGTGTGGAAAAAACACTTTTTGCACTTGTGTTAGTGTTGAAAAACCACTTTTCGCACTTGTGTTAGTGTTGAAAAACCACTTTTCGCACTTGTGTTAGTGTTGAAAAACCAATTTTCGCACTTGTGTTAGTGCTGAAAAACCACTTTTCGCACTTGTGTTAGTGTTGAAAACCCACTTTTCGCACTTGTGTTAGTGTGGAAAAACCACTTTTCGCACTTGTGTTCGTGTTGAAAAACCACTTTTCGCACTTGTGTTAGTGTTGAAAAACCACTTTTCGCACTTGTGTTGGTGCAGGAAACCACTTTTGCACTTGTATTAGTGTGGAAAAAACACTTTTTGCACTTGTGATAGTGTTGAAAAACCACTTTTCGCACTTGTGTTAGTGTTGAAAAACAACTTTTCGCACTTGTGTTAGTGTTGAAAAACCACTTTTCGCACTTGTGTTGGTGCAGGAAACCACTTTTGCACTTGTATTAGTGTGGAAAAAACACTTTTCGCACTTGTGTTAGTGTTGAAAAACCACTTTTCGCACTTGTGTTAGTGTTGAAAAACCACTTTTCACACTTGTGTTGGTGCAGGAAACCCCTTTTGCACTTGTATTATTGTGGAAAAAACACTTTTTGCACTTGTGTTAGTGTTGAAAAACCACTTTTCTCACTTGTGTTGGTGCAGGAAACCACTTTTGCACTTGTATTAGTGTGGAAAAAACACTTTTTGCACTTGTGATAGTGTTGAAAAAACCACTTTTCGCACTTGTGTTAGTGTTGAAAAACCACTTATCTCACTTGTGTTGGTGCAGGAAACCACTTTTGCACTTGTATTAGTGTGGAAAAACCACTTTTCGCACTTGTGTTAGTGTTGAAAAAACACTTTTTGCACTTGTGATAGTGTTGAAAAACCACTTTTCGCACTTGTGTTAGTGTTGAAAAACCACTTTTCGCACTTGTGTTGGTGCAGGAAACCACTTTTGCACTTGTATTAGTGTGGCAAAACTACTTTTCGCACTTGTGTTAGTGTTGAAAAACCACTTTTCGCACTTGTGTTAGTGTTGAAAAACCACTTTTCGCACTTGTGTTATTGTTGAAAAACCACTTTTCGCACTTGTGTTAGTGTTGAAAAACCACTTTTCACACTTGTGTTGGTGCAGGAAACCACTTTTGCACTTGTATTATTGTGGAAAAAACACTTTTTGCACTTGTGTTAGTGTTGAAAAAACACTTTTCTCACTTGTGTTGGTGCAGGAAACCACTTTTGCACTTGTATTAGTGTGGAAAAAACACTTTTTGCACTTGTGATAGTGTTGAAAAACCACTTTTCGCACTTGTGTTAGTGTTGAAAAACCACTTATCGCACTTGTGTTGGTGCAGGAAACCACTTTTGCACTTGTATTAGTGTGGAAAAACCACTTTTCGCACTTGTGTTAGTGATAACAAACCACTTTTTGCACTTGTGTTAGTGTTGAAAAACCACTTTTCGCACTTGTGTTAGTGTTGAAAAACCACTTTTCGCACTTGTGTTGGTGCAGGAAACCACTTTTGCACTTGTATTAGTGTGGAAAAACCACTTTTCGCACTTGTGTTAGTGTTGAAAAACCACTTTTCGCACTTGTGTTAGTGTTGAAAAACCACTTTTTGCACCTGTGTTGGTGTTGAAAAAACACTTTTTGCACTTGTGATAGTGTTGAAAAACCACTTTTCGCACTTGTGTTAGTGTTGAAAAACCACTTTTCGCACTTGTGTTGGTGCAGGAAACCACTTTTGCACTTGTATTAGTGTGGCAAAACTACTTTTCGCACTTGTGTTAGTGTTGCAAAACTACTTTTCGCACTTGTGTTAGTGTTGAAAAACCACTTTTCGCACTTGTGTTAGTGTTGAAAAACCACTTTTCGCACTTGTGTTAGTGTTGAAAAACCACTTTTCACACTTGTGTTGGTGCAGGAAACCACTTTTGCACTTGTATTATTGTGGAAAAAACACTTTTTGCACTTGTGTTAGTGTTGAAAAACCACTTTTCTCACTTGTGTTGGTGCAGGAAACCACTTTTGCACTTGTATTAGTGTGGAAAACACACTTTTTACACTTGTGATAGTGTTGAAAAACCACTTTTCGCACTTGTGTTAGTGTTGAAAAACCACTTATCGCACTTGTGTTGGTGCAGGAAACCACTTTTGCACTTGTATTAGTGTGGAAAAACGACTTTTCGCACTTGTGTTAGTGTTGAAAAACCACTTTTCGCACTTGTGTTGGTGCAGGAAACCACTTTTGCACTTGTATTAGTGTGGAAAAACCACTTTTCGCACTTGTGTTAGTGTTGAAAAACCACTTTTCGCACTTGTGTTAGTGTTGAAAAACCACTTTTTGCACCTGTGTTGGTGTTGAAAAAACACTTTTTGCACTTGTGATAGTGTTGAAAAACCACTTTTCGCACTTGTGTTAGTGTTGAAAAACCACTTTTCGCACTTGTGTTGGTGCAGGAAACCACTTTTGCACTTGTATTAGTGTGGAAAAACTACTTTTCGCACTTCTGTTAGTGTTGAAAAACCACTTTTCGCACTTGTGTTAGTGTTGAAAAACCACTTTTCGCACTTGTGTTGGTGCAGGAAACCACTTTTGCACTTGTATTAGTGTGGAAAAACCACTTTTCGCACTTGTGTTAGTGTTGAAAAACCACTTTTCGCACTTGTGTTAGTGTTGAAATACCACTTTTTGCACCTGTGTTGGTGTTGAAAAAACACTTTTTGCACTTGTGATAGTGTTGAAAAACCACTTTTCGCACTTGTGTTAGTGTTGAAAAACCACTTTTCGCACTTGTGTTGGTGCAGGAAACCACTTTTGCACTTGTATTAGTGTGGAAAAACTACTTTTCGCACTTCTGTTAGTGTTGAAAAACCACTTTTCGCACTTGTGTTAGTGTTGAAAAACCACTTTTCGCACTTGTGTTAGCGTTGAAAAACCACTTTTCGCACTTGTGTTAGTGTTGAAAAACCACTTTTCGCACTTGTATTAGTGTTGAAAAACCACTTTTCGCACTTGTGTTAGTGTGGAAAAACCACTTTTCGCACTTGTGTTCATGTTGAAAAACCACTTTTCGCACTTGTGTTAGTGTTGAAAAACCACTTTTCGCACTTGTGTTGGTGCAGGAAACCACTTTTGCACTTGTATTAGTGTGGAAAAAACACTTTTTGTACTTGTGATAGTGTTGAAAAACCACTTTTCGCACTTGTGTTAGTGTTGAAAAACCACTTTTCGCACTTGTGTTGGTGCAGGAAACCACTTTTGCACTTGTATTAGTGTGGAAAAACCACTTTTCGCACTTGTGTTAGTGTTGAAAAACCACTTTTTGCACTTGTGTTAGTGTTGAAAAACCACTTTTCGCACTTGTGTTAGTGTTGAAAAACCACTTTTGCACTTGTATTAGTGTGGAAAAAACACTTTTTGCACTTGTGATAGTGTTGAAAAACCACTTTTCGCACTTGTGTTAGTGTTGAAAAACCACTTTTCGCACTTGTGTTGGTGCAGGAAACCACTTTTGCACTTGTATTATTGTGGAAAAAACACTTTTTGCACTTGTGAAAGTGTTGAAAAACCACTTTTCGCACTTGTGTTAGTGTTGAAAAACCACTTTTCGCACTTGTGTTGGTGCAGGAAACCACTTTTGCACTTGTATTAGTGTGGAAAAACCACTTTTCGCACTTGTTTTAGTGTTGAAAAACCACTTTTCGCACTTGTGTTAGTGTTGAAAAACCACTTTTCGCACTTGTGTTAGTGTTGAAAAACCACTTTTCACACTTGTGTTGGTGCAGGAAACCACTTTTGCACTTGTATTAGTGTGGAAAAAACACTTTTCGCACTTGTGTTAGTGTTGAAAACCACTTTTCGCACTTGTGTTAGTGTTGAAAAACCACTTTTCGCACGTGTGTTGGTGCAGGAAACCACTTTTGCACTTGTATTAGTGTGGAAAAAACACTTTTTGCACTTGTGATAGTGTTGAAAAACCACTTTTCGCACTTGTGTTAGTGTTGAAAAACCACTTTTCGCACTTGTGTTGGTGCAGGAAACCACTTTTGCACTTGTATTAGTGTGGAAAATCCACTTTTCGCACTTGCGTTAGTGTTGAAAAACCACTTTTCGCACTTGTGTTAGTGTTGAAAAACCACTTTTTGCACCTGTGTTGGTGCAGGAAACCACTTTTGCACTTGTATAAGTGTGGAAAAAACACTTTTTGCACTTGTGATAGTGTTGAAAAACCACTTTTCGCACTTGTGTTAGTGTTGAAAAACCACTTTTCGCACTTGTGTTAGTGTTGAAAAACCACTTTTCGCACTTGTGTTGGTGCAGGAAACCACTTTTGCACTTGTATTAGTGTGGAAAAAACACTTTTTGCACTTGTGTTAGTGTTGAAAAACCACTTTTCGCACTTGTGTTAGTGTTGAAAAACCACTTTTCGCACTTGTGTTAGTGTTGAAAAACCACTTTTCGCACTTGTGTTAGTGTTGAAAAACCACTTTTCGCACTTGTGTTAGTGTTGAAAACCCACTTTTCGCACTTGTGTTAGTGTGGAAAAACCACTTTTCGCACTTGTGTTTGTGTTGAAAAACCACTTTTCGCACTTGTGTTAGTGTTGAAAAACCACTTTTCGCACTTGTGTTGGTGCAGGAAACCACTTTTGCACTTGTATTAGTGTGGAAAAAACACTTTTTGCACTTGTGATAGTGTTGAAAAACCACTTTTCGCACTTGTGTTAGTGTTGAAAAACAACTTTTCGCACTTGTGTTAGTGTTGAAAAACCACTTTTCGCACTTGTGTTGGTGCAGGAAACCACTTTTGCACTTGTATTAGTGTGGAAAAAACACTTTTCGCACTTGTGTTAGTGTTGAAAAACCACTTTTCGCACTTGTGTTAGTGTTGAAAAACCACTTTTCACACTTGTGTTGGTGCAGGAAACCACTTTTGCACTTGTATTATTGTGGAAAAAACACTTTTTGCACTTGTGTTAGTGTTGAAAAACCACTTTTCTCACTTGTGTTAGTGCTGAAAAACCACTTTTCGCACTTGTGTTAGTGTTGAAAACCCACTTTTCGCACTTGTGTTAGTGTGGAAAAACCACTTTTCGCACTTGTGTTCGTGTTGAAAAACCACTTTTCGCACTTGTGTTAGTGTTGAAAAACCACTTTTCGCACTTGTGTTGGTGCAGGAAACCACTTTTGCACTTGTATTAGTGTGGAAAAAACACTTTTTGCACTTGTGATAGTGTTGAAAAACCACTTTTCGCACTTGTGTTAGTGTTGAAAAACAACTTTTCGCACTTGTGTTAGTGTTGAAAAACCACTTTTCGCACTTGTGTTGGTGCAGGAAACCACTTTTGCACTTGTATTAGTGTGGAAAAAACACTTTTCGCACTTGTGTTAGTGTTGAAAAACCACTTTTCGCACTTGTTTTAGTGTTGAAAAACCACTTTTCACACTTGTGTTGGTGCAGGAAACCACTTTTGCACTTGTATTATTGTGGAAAAAACACTTTTTGCACTTGTGTTAGTGTTGAAAAACCACTTTTCTCACTTGTGTTGGTGCAGGAAACCACTTTTGCACTTGTATTAGTGTGGAAAAAACACTTTTTGCACTTGTGATAGTGTTGAAAAAACCACTTTTCGCACTTGTGTTAGTGTTGAAAAACCACTTATCGCACTTGTGTTGGTGCAGGAAACCACTTTTGCACTTGTATTAGTGTGGAAAAACCACTTTTCGCACTTGTGTTAGTGTTGAAAAAACACTTTTTGCACTTGTGATAGTGTTGAAAAACCACTTTTCGCACTTGTGTTAGTGTTGAAAAACCACTTTTCGCACTTGTGTTGGTGCAGGAAACCACTTTTGCACTTGTATTAGTGTGGCAAAACTACTTTTCGCACTTGTGTTAGTGTTGAAAAACCACTTTTCGCACTTGTGTTAGTGTTGAAAAACCACTTTTTGCACCTGTGTTGGTGCAGGAAACCACTTTTGCACTTGTATAAGTGTGGAAAAAACACTTTTTGCACTTGTGATAGTGTTGAAAAACCACTTTTCGCACTTGTGTTAGTGTTGAAAAACCACTTTTCGCACTTGTGTTAGTGTTGAAAAACCACTTTTCGCACTTGTGTTGGTGCAGGAAACCACTTTTGCACTTGTATTAGTGTGGAAAAAACACTTTTTGCACTTGTGTTAGTGTTGAAAAACCACTTTTCGCACTTGTGTTAGTGTTGAAAAACCACTTTTCGCACTTGTGTTAGTGTTGAAAAACCACTTTTCGCACTTGTGTTAGTGTTGAAAAACCACTTTTCGCACTTGTGTTAGTGTTGAAAACCCACTTTTCGCACTTGTGTTAGTGTGGAAAAACCACTTTTCGCACTTGTGTTTGTGTTGAAAAACCACTTTTCGCACTTGTGTTAGTGTTGAAAAACCACTTTTCGCACTTGTGTTGGTGCAGGAAACCACTTTTGCACTTGTATTAGTGTGGAAAAAACACTTTTTGCACTTGTGATAGTGTTGAAAAACCACTTTTCGCACTTGTGTTAGTGTTGAAAAACAACTTTTCGCACTTGTGTTAGTGTTGAAAAACCACTTTTCGCACTTGTGTTGGTGCAGGAAACCACTTTTGCACTTGTATTAGTGTGGAAAAAACACTTTTCGCACTTGTGTTAGTGTTGAAAAACCACTTTTCGCACTTGTGTTAGTGTTGAAAAACCACTTTTCACACTTGTGTTGGTGCAGGAAACCACTTTTGCACTTGTATTATTGTGGAAAAAACACTTTTTGCACTTGTGTTAGTGTTGAAAAACCACTTTTCTCACTTGTGTTGGTGCAGGAAACCACTTTTGCACTTGTATTAGTGTGGAAAAAACACTTTTTGCACTTGTGATAGTGTTGAAAAAACCACTTTTCGCACTTGTGTTAGTGTTGAAAAACCACTTATCGCACTTGTGTTGGTGCAGGAAACCACTTTTGCACTTGTATTAGTGTGGAAAAACCACTTTTCGCACTTGTGTTAGTGTTGAAAAAACACTTTTTGCACTTGTGATAGTATTGAAAAACCACTTTTCGCACTTGTGTTAGTGTTGAAAAACCACTTTTCGCACTTGTGTTGGTGCAGGAAACCACTTTTGCACTTGTATTAGTGTGGCAAAACTACTTTTCGCACTTGTGTTAGTGTTGAAAAACCACTTTTCGCACTTGTGTTAGTGTTGAAAAACCACTTTTCGCACTTGTGTTAGTGTTGAAAAACCACTTTTTGCACTTGTGTTAGTGTTGAAAAACCACTTTTCACACTTGTGTTGGTGCAGGAAACCACTTTTGCACTTGTATAAGTGTGGAAAAAACACTTTTTGCACTTGTGATAGTGTTGAAAAACCACTTTTTGCACCTGTGTTGGTGCAGGAAACCACTTTTGCACTTGTATAAGTGTGGAAAAAACACTTTTTGCACTTGTGATAGTGTTGAAAAACCACTTTTCGCACTTGTGTTAGTGTTGAAAAACCACTTTTCGCACTTGTGTTAGTGTTGAAAAACCACTTTTCGCACTTGTGTTGGTGCAGGAAACCACTTTTGCACTTGTATTAGTGTGGAAAAAACACTTTTTGCACTTGTGTTAGTGTTGAAAAACCACTTTTCGCACTTGTGTTAGTGTTGAAAAACCACTTTTCGCACTTGTGTTAGTGTTGAAAAACCACTTTTCGCACTTGTGTTAGTGTTGAAAAACCACTTTTCGCACTTGTGTTAGTGTTGAAAACCCACTTTTCGCACTTGTGTTAGTGTGGAAAAACCACTTTTCGCACTTGTGTTCGTGTTGAAAAACCACTTTTCGCACTTGTGTTAGTGTTGAAAAACCACTTTTCGCACTTGTGTTGGTGCAGGAAACCACTTTTGCACTTGTATTAGTGTGGAAAAAACACTTTTTGCACTTGTGATAGTGTTGAAAAACCACTTTTCGCACTTGTGTTAGTGTTGAAAAACAACTTTTCGCACTTGTGTTAGTGTTGAAAAACCACTTTTCGCACTTGTGTTGGTGCAGGAAACCACTTTTGCACTTGTATTAGTGTGGAAAAAACACTTTTCGCACTTGTGTTAGTGTTGAAAAACCACTTTTCGCACTTGTGTTAATGTTGAAAAACCACTTTTCACACTTGTGTTGGTGCAGGAAACCACTTTTGCACTGGTATTATTGTGGAAAAAACACTTTTTGCACTTGTGTTAGTGTTGAAAAACCACTTTTCTCACTTGTGTTGGTGCAGGAAACCACTTTTGCACTTGTATTAGTGTGGAAAAAACACTTTTTGCACTTGTGATAGTGTTGAAAAAACCACTTTTCGCACTTGTGTTAGTGTTGAAAAACCACTTATCGCACTTGTGTTGGTGCAGGAAACCACTTTTGCACTTGTATTAGTGTGGAAAAACCACTTTTCGCACTTGTGTTAGTGTTGAAAAAACACTTTTTGCACTTGTGATAGTGTTGAAAAACCACTTTTCGCACTTGTGTTAGTGTTGAAAAACCACTTTTCGCACTTGTGTTGGTGCAGGAAACCACTTTTGCACTTGTATTAGTGTGGCAAAACTACTTTTCGCACTTGTGTTAGTGTTGAAAAACCACTTTTCGCACTTGTGTTAGTGTTGAAAAACCACTTTTCGCACTTGTGTTAGTGTTGAAAACCACTTTTCGCACTTGTGTTAGTGTTGAAAAACCACTTTTCGCACTTGTGTTGGTGCAGGAAACCACTTTTGCACTTGTATTAGTGTGGACAAAACACTTTTTGCACTTGTGATAGTGTTGAAAAACCACTTTTCGCACTTGTGTTAGTGTTGAAAAACCACTTTTCGCACTTGTGTTGGTGCAGGAAACCACTTTTGCACTTGTATTAGTGTGGAAAAACCACTTTTCGCACTTGTGTTAGTGTTGAAAAACCACTTTTCGCACTTGTGTTAGTGTTGAAAAACTACTTTTTGCACCTGTGTTGGTGCAGGAAACCACTTTTGCACTTGTATAAGTGTGGAAAAAACACTTTTTGCCCTTGTGATAGTGTTGAAAAACCACTTTTCGCACTTGTGTTAGTGTTGAAAAACCACTTTTCGCACTTGTGTTAGTGTTGAAAAACCACTTTTCGCACTTGTGTTGGTGCAGGAAACCACTTTTGCACTTGTATTAGTGTGGAAAAAACACTTTTTGCACTTGTGTTAGTGTTGAAAAACCACTTTTCGCACTTGTGTTAGTGTTGAAAAACCACTTTTCGCACTTGTGTTAGTGTTGAAAAACCAATTTTCGCACTTGTGTTAGTGCTGAAAAACCACTTTTCGCACTTGTGTTAGTGTTGAAAACCCACTTTTCGCACTTGTGTTAGTGTGGAAAAACCACTTTTCGCACTTGTGTTCGTGTTGAAAAACCACTTTTCGCACTTGTGTTAGTGTTGAAAAACCACTTTTCGCACTTGTGTTGGTGCAGGAAACCACTTTTGCACTTGTATTAGTGTGGAAAAAACACTTTTTGCACTTGTGATAGTGTTGAAAAACCACTTTTCGCACTTGTGTTAGTGTTGAAAAACAACTTTTCGCACTTGTGTTAGTGTTGAAAAACCACTTTTCGCACTTGTGTTGGTGCAGGAAACCACTTTTGCACTTGTATTAGTGTGGAAAAAACACTTTTCGCACTTGTGTTAGTGTTGAAAAACCACTTTTCGCACTTGTTTTAGTGTTGAAAAACCACTTTTCACACTTGTGTTGGTGCAGGAAACCACTTTTGCACTTGTATTATTGTGGAAAAAACACTTTTTGCACTTGTGTTAGTGTTGAAAAACCACTTTTCTCACTTGTGTTGGTGCAGGAAACCACTTTTGCACTTGTATTAGTGTGGAAAAAACACTTTTTGCACTTGTGATAGTGTTGAAAAAACCACTTTTCGCACTTGTGTTAGTGTTGAAAAACCACTTATCGCACTTGTGTTGGTGCAGGAAACCACTTTTGCACTTGTATTAGTGTGGAAAAACCACTTTTCGCACTTGTGTTAGTGTTGAAAAAACACTTTTTGCACTTGTGATAGTGTTGAAAAACCACTTTTCGCACTTGTGTTAGTGTTGAAAAACCACTTTTCGCACTTGTGTTGGTGCAGGAAACCACTTTTGCACTTGTATTAGTGTGGCAAAACTACTTTTCGCACTTGTGTTAGTGTTGAAAAACCACTTTTCGCACTTGTGTTGGTGCAGGAAACCACTTTTGCACTTGTATTAGTGTGGACAAAACACTTTTTGCACTTGTGATAGTGTTGAAAAACCACTTTTCGCACTTGTGTTAGTGTTGAAAAACCACTTTTCGCACTTGTGTTGGTGCAGGAAACCACTTTTGCACTTGTGTTGGTGCAGGAAACCACTTTTGCACTTGTATTAGTGTGGAAAAAACACTTTTCGCACTTGTGTTAGTGTTGAAAAACCACTTTTCGCACTTGTGTTGGTGCAGGAAACCACTTTTGCACTTGTATTAGTGTGGAAAAAACACTTTTCGCACTTGTGTTAGTGTTGAAAAACCACTTTTCGCACTTGTGTTAGTGTTGAAAAACCACTTTTCACACTTGTGTTGGTGCAGGAAACCACTTTTGCACTTGTATTATTGTGGAAAAAACACTTTTTGCACTTGTGTTAGTGTTGAAAAACCACTTTTCTCACTTGTGTTGGTGCAGGAAACCACTTTTGCACTTGTATTAGTGTGGAAAAAACACTTTTTGCACTTGTGATAGTGTTGAAAAAACCACTTTTCGCACTTGTGTTAGTGTTGAAAAACCACTTATCGCACTTGTGTTGGTGCAGGAAACCACTTTTGCACTTGTATTAGTGTGGAAAAACCACTTTTCGCACTTGTGTTAGTGTTGAAAAAACACTTTTTGCACTTGTGATAGTATTGAAAAACCACTTTTCGCACTTGTGTTAGTGTTGAAAAACCACTTTTCGCACTTGTGTTGGTGCAGGAAACCACTTTTGCACTTGTATTAGTGTGGCAAAACTACTTTTCGCACTTGTGTTAGTGTTGAAAAACCACTTTTCGCACTTGTGTTAGTGTTGAAAAACCACTTTTCGCACTTGTGTTAGTGTTGAAAAACCACTTTTTGCACTTGTGTTAGTGTTGAAAAACCACTTTTCACACTTGTGTTGGTGCAGGAAACCACTTTTGCACTTGTATAAGTGTGGAAAAAACACTTTTTGCACTTGTGATAGTGTTGAAAAACCACTTTTTGCACCTGTGTTGGTGCAGGAAACCACTTTTGCACTTGTATAAGTGTGGAAAAAACTTTTGCACTTGTGATAGTGTTGAAAAACCACTTTTCGCACTTGTGTTAGTGTTGAAAAACCACTTTTCGCACTTGTGTTAGTGTTGAAAAACCACTTTTCGCACTTGTGTTGGTGCAGGAAACCACTTTTGCACTTGTATTAGTGTGGAAAAAAACACTTTTTGCACTTGTGTTAGTGTTGAAAAACCACTTTTCGCACTTGTGTTAGTGTTGAAAAACCACTTTTCGCACTTGTGTTAGTGTTGAAAAACCACTTTTCGCACTTGTGTTAGTGTTGAAAAACCACTTTTCGCACTTGTGTTAGTGTTGAAAACCCACTTTTCGCACTTGTGTTAGTGTGGAAAAACCACTTTTCGCACTTGTGTTCGTGTTGAAAAACCACTTTTCGCACTTGTGTTAGTGTTGAAAAACCACTTTTCGCACTTGTGTTGGTGCAGGAAACCACTTTTGCACTTGTATTAGTGTGGAAAAAACACTTTTTGCACTTGTGATAGTGTTGAAAAACCACTTTTCGCACTTGTGTTAGTGTTGAAAAACAACTTTTCGCACTTGTGTTAGTGTTGAAAAACCACTTTTCGCACTTGTGTTGGTGCAGGAAACCACTTTTGCACTTGTATTAGTGTGGAAAAAAACACTTTTCGCACTTGTGTTAGTGTTGAAAAACCACTTTTCGCACTTGTGTTAATGTTGAAAAACCACTTTTCACACTTGTGTTGGTGCAGGAAACCACTTTTGCACTGGTATTATTGTGGAAAAAACACTTTTTGCACTTGTGTTAGTGTTGAAAAACCACTTTTCTCACTTGTGTTGGTGCAGGAAACCACTTTTGCACTTGTATTAGTGTGGAAAAAACACTTTTTGCACTTGTGATAGTGTTGAAAAAACCACTTTTCGCACTTGTGTTAGTGTTGAAAAACCACTTATCGCACTTGTGTTGGTGCAGGAAACCACTTTTGCACTTGTATTAGTGTGGAAAAACCACTTTTCGCACTTGTGTTAGTGTTGAAAAAACACTTTTTGCACTTGTGATAGTGTTGAAAAACCACTTTTCGCACTTGTGTTAGTGTTGAAAAACCACTTTTCGCACTTGTGTTGGTGCAGGAAACCACTTTTGCACTTGTATTAGTGTGGCAAAACTACTTTTCGCACTTGTGTTAGTGTTGAAAAACCACTTTTCGCACTTGTGTTAGTGTTGAAAAACCACTTTTCGCACTTGTGTTAGTGTTGAAAACCACTTTTCGCACTTGTGTTAGTGTTGAAAAACCACTTTTCGCACTTGTGTTGGTGCAGGAAACCACTTTTGCACTTGTATTAGTGTGGACAAAACACTTTTTGCACTTGTGATAGTGTTGAAAAACCACTTTTCGCACTTGTGTTAGTGTTGAAAAACCACTTTTCGCACTTGTGTTGGTGCAGGAAACCACTTTTGCACCTGTATTAGTGTGGAAAAACCACTTTTCGCACTTGTGTTAGTGTTGAAAAACCACTTTTCGCACTTGTGTTAGTGTTGAAAAACTACTTTTTGCACCTGTGTTGGTGCAGGAAACCACTTTTGCACTTGTATAAGTGTGGAAAAAACACTTTTTGCCCTTGTGATAGTGTTGAAAAACCACTTTTCGCACTTGTGTTAGTGTTGAAAAACCACTTTTCGCACTTGTGTTAGTGTTGAAAAACCACTTTTCGCACTTGTGTTGGTGCAGGAAACCACTTTTGCACTTGTATTAGTGTGGAAAAAACACTTTTTGCACTTGTGTTAGTGTTGAAAAACCACTTTTCGCACTTGTGTTAGTGTTGAAAAACCACTTTTCGCACTTGTGTTAGTGTTGAAAAACCAATTTTCGCACTTGTGTTAGTGCTGAAAAACCACTTTTCGCACTTGTGTTAGTGTTGAAAACCCACTTTTCGCACTTGTGTTAGTGTGGAAAAACCACTTTTCGCACTTGTGTTCGTGTTGAAAAACCACTTTTCGCACTTGTGTTAGTGTTGAAAAACCACTTTTCGCACTTGTGTTGGTGCAGGAAACCACTTTTGCACTTGTATTAGTGTGGAAAAAACACTTTTTGCACTTGTGATCAGTGTTGAAAAACCACTTTTCGCACTTGTGTTAGTGTTGAAAAACAACTTTTCGCACTTGTGTTAGTGTTGAAAAACCACTTTTCGCACTTGTGTTGGTGCAGGAAACCACTTTTGCACTTGTATTAGTGTGGAAAAAACACTTTTCGCACTTGTGTTAGTGTTGAAAACCACTTTTCGCACTTGTTTTAGTGTTGAAAAACCACTTTTCACACTTGTGTTGGTGCAGGAAACCACTTTTGCACTTGTATTATTGTGGAAAAAACACTTTTTGCACTTGTGTTAGTGTTGAAAAACCACTTTTCTCACTTGTGTTGGTGCAGGAAACCACTTTTGCACTTGTATTAGTGTGGAAAAAACACTTTTTGCACTTGTGATAGTGTTGAAAAAAACCACTTTTCGCACTTGTGTTAGTGTTGAAAAACCACTTATCGCACTTGTGTTGGTGCAGGAAACCACTTTTGCACTTGTATTAGTGTGGAAAAACCACTTTTCGCACTTGTGTTAGTGTTGAAAAAACACTTTTTGCACTTGTGATAGTGTTGAAAAACCACTTTTCGCACTTGTGTTAGTGTTGAAAAACCACTTTTCGCACTTGTGTTGGTGCAGGAAACCACTTTTGCACTTGTATTAGTGTGGCAAAACTACTTTTCGCACTTGTGTTAGTGTTGAAAAACCACTTTTCGCACTTGTGTTAGTGTTGAAAAACCACTTTTCGCACTTGTGTTAGTGTTGAAAAACCACTTTTCGCACTTGTGTTAGTGTTGAAAAACCACTTTTCACACTTGTGTTGGTGCAGGAAACCACTTTTGCACTTGTATTATTGTGGAAAAAACACTTTTTGCACTTGTGTTAGTGTTGAAAAAACACTTTTCTCACTTGTGTTGGTGCAGGAAACCACTTTTGCACTTGTATTAGTGTGGAAAAAACACTTTTTGCACTTGTGATAGTGTTGAAAAACCACTTTTCGCACTTGTGTTAGTGTTGAAAAACCACTTATCGCACTTGTGTTGGTGCAGGAAACCACTTTTGCACTTGTATTAGTGTGGAAAAACCACTTTTCGCACTTGTGTTAGTGATAAAAAACCACTTTTTGCACTTGTGTTAGTGTTGAAAAACCACTTTTCGCACTTGTGTTAGTGTTGAAAAACCACTTTTCGCACTTGTGTTGGTGCAGGAAACCACTTTTGAACTTGTATTAGTGTGGAAAAACCACTTTTCGCACTTGTGTTAGTGTTGAAAAACCACTTTTCGCACTTGTGTTAGTGTTGAAAAACCACTTTTTGCACCTGTGTTGGTGTTGAAAAAACACTTTTTGCACTTGTGATAGTGTTGAAAAACCACTTTTCGCACTTGTGTTAGTGTTGAAAAACCACTTTTCGCACTTGTGTTGGTGCAGGAAACCACTTTTGCACTTGTATTAGTGTGGCAAAACTACTTTCGCACTTGTGTTAGTGTTGCAAAACTACTTTTCGCACTTGTGTTAGTGTTGAAAAACCACTTTTCGCACTTGTGTTAGTGTTGAAAAACCACTTTTCGCACTTGTGTTAGTGTTGAAAAACCACTTTTCACACTTGTGTTGGTGCAGGAAACCACTTTTGCACTTGTATTATTGTGGAAAAAACACTTTTTGCACTTGTGTTAGTGTTGAAAAACCACTTTTCTCACTTGTGTTGGTGCAGGAAACCACTTTTGCACTTGTATTAGTGTGGAAAACACACTTTTTACACTTGTGATAGTGTTGAAAAACCACTTTTCGCACTTGTGTTAGTGTTGAAAAACCACTTATCGCACTTGTGTTGGTGCAGGAAACCACTTTTGCACTTGTATTAGTGTGGAAAAACGACTTTTCGCACTTGTGTTAGTGTTGAAAAACCACTTTTCGCACTTGTGTTGGTGCAGGAAACCACTTTTGCACTTGTATTAGTGTGGAAAAACCACTTTTCGCACTTGTGTTAGTGTTGAAAAACCACTTTTCGCACTTGTGTTAGTGTTGAAAAACCACTTTTTGCACCTGTGTTGGTGTTGAAAAAACACTTTTTGCACTTGTGATAGTGTTGAAAAACCACTTTTCGCACTTGTGTTAGTGTTGAAAAACCACTTTTCGCACTTGTGTTGGTGCAGGAAACCACTTTTGCACTTGTATTAGTGTGGAAAAACTACTTTTCGCACTTCTGTTAGTGTTGAAAAACCACTTTTCGCACTTGTGTTAGTGTTGAAAAACCACTTTTCGCACTTGTGTTGGTGCAGGAAACCACTTTTGCACTTGTATTAGTGTGGAAAAACCACTTTTCGCACTTGTGTTAGTGTTGAAAAACCACTTTTCGCACTTGTGTTAGTGTTGAAATACCACTTTTTGCACCTGTGTTGGTGTTGAAAAAACACTTTTTGCACTTGTGATAGTGTTGAAAAACCACTTTTCGCACTTGTGTTAGTGTTGAAAAACCACTTTTCGCACTTGTGTTGGTGCAGGAAACCACTTTTGCACTTGTATTAGTGTGGAAAAACTACTTTTCGCACTTCTGTTAGTGTTGAAAAACCACTTTTCGCACTTGTGTTAGTGTTGAAAAACCACTTTTCGCACTTGTGTTAGCGTGAAAAACCACTTTTCGCACTTGTGTTAGTGTTGAAAAACCACTTTTCGCACTTGTATTAGTGTTGAAAAACCACTTTTCGCACTTGTGTTAGTGTGGAAAAACCACTTTTCGCACTTGTGTTCGTGTTGAAAAACCACTTTTCGCACTTGTGTTAGTGTTGAAAAACCACTTTTCGCACTTGTGTTGGTGCAGGAAACCACTTTTGCACTTGTATTAGTGTGGAAAAAACACTTTTTGTACTTGTGATAGTGTTGAAAAACCACTTTTCGCACTTGTGTTAGTGTTGAAAAACCACTTTTCGCACTTGTGTTGGTGCAGGAAACCACTTTTGCACTTGTATTAGTGTGGAAAAAACCACTTTTCGCACTTGTGTTAGTGTTGAAAAACCACTTTTTGCACTTGTGTTAGTGTTGAAAAACCACTTTTCGCACTTGTGTTAGTGTTGAAAAACCACTTTTGCACTTGTATTAGTGTGGAAAAAACACTTTTTGCACTTGTGATAGTGTTGAAAAACCACTTTTCGCACTTGTGTTAGTGTTGAAAAACCACTTTTCGCACTTGTGTTGGTGCAGGAAACCACTTTTGCACTTGTATTATTGTGGAAAAAACACTTTTTGCACTTGTGAAAGTGTTGAAAAACCACTTTTCGCACTTGTGTTAGTGTTGAAAAACACTTTTCGCACTTGTGTTGGTGCAGGAAACCACTTTTGCACTTGTATTAGTGTGGAAAAACCACTTTTCGCACTTGTTTTAGTGTTGAAAAACCACTTTTCGCACTTGTGTTAGTGTTGAAAAACCACTTTTCGCACTTGTGTTAGTGTTGAAAAACCACTTTTCACACTTGTGTTGGTGCAGGAAACCACTTTTGCACTTGTATTAGTGTGGAAAAACACTTTTCGCACTTGTGTTAGTGTTGAAAACCACTTTTCGCACTTGTGTTAGTGTTGAAAAACCACTTTTCGCACTTGTGTTGGTGCAGGAAACCACTTTTGCACTTGTATTAGTGTGGAAAAAACACTTTTTGCACTTGTGATAGTGTTGAAAAACCACTTTTCGCACTTGTGTTAGTGTTGAAAAACCACTTTTCGCACTTGTGTTGGTGCAGGAAACCACTTTTGCACTTGTATTAGTGTGGAAAATCCACTTTTCGCACTTGCGTTAGTGTTGAAAAACCACTTTTCGCACTTGTGTTAGTGTTGAAAAACCACTTTTTGCACCTGTGTTGGTGCAGGAAACCACTTTTGCACTTGTATAAGTGTGGAAAAAACACTTTTTGCACTTGTGATAGTGTTGAAAAACCACTTTTCGCACTTGTGTTAGTGTTGAAAAACCACTTTTCGCACTTGTGTTAGTGTTGAAAAACCACTTTTCGCACTTGTGTTGGTGCAGGAAACCACTTTTGCACTTGTATTAGTGTGGAAAAAACACTTTTTGCACTTGTGTTAGTGTTGAAAAACCACTTTTCGCACTTGTGTTAGTGTTGAAAAACCACTTTTCGCACTTGTGTTAGTGTTGAAAAACCACTTTTCGCACTTGTGTTAGTGTTGAAAAACCACTTTTCACACTTGTGTTAGTGTTGAAAACCCACTTTTCGCACTTGTGTTAGTGTGGAAAAACCACTTTTCGCACTTGTGTTTGTGTTGAAAAACCACTTTTCGCACTTGTGTTAGTGTTGAAAAACCACTTTTCGCACTTGTGTTGGTGCAGGAAACCACTTTTGCACTTGTATTAGTGTGGAAAAAACACTTTTTGCACTTGTGATAGTGTTGAAAAACCACTTTTCGCACTTGTGTTAGTGTTGAAAAACAACTTTTCGCACTTGTGTTAGTGTTGAAAAACCACTTTTCGCACTTGTGTTGGTGCAGGAAACCACTTTTGCACTTGTATTAGTGTGGAAAAAACACTTTTCGCACTTGTGTTAGTGTTGAAAAACCACTTTTCGCACTTGTGTTAGTGTTGAAAAACCACTTTTCACACTTGTGTTGGTGCAGGAAACCACTTTTGCACTTGTATTATTGTGGAAAAAACACTTTTTGCACTTGTGTTAGTGTTGAAAAACCACTTTTCTCACTTGTGTTGGTGCAGGAAACCACTTTTGCACTTGTATTAGTGTGGAAAAAACACTTTTTGCACTTGTGATAGTGTTGAAAAAACCACTTTTCGCACTTGTGTTAGTGTTGAAAAACCACTTATCGCACTTGTGTTGGTGCAGGAAACCACTTTTGCACTTGTATTAGTGTGGAAAAACCACTTTTCGCACTTGTGTTAGTGTTGAAAAAACACTTTTTGCACTTGTGATAGTATTGAAAAACCACTTTTCGCACTTGTGTTAGTGTTGAAAAACCACTTTTCGCACTTGTGTTGGTGCAGGAAACCACTTTTGCACTTGTATTAGTGTGGCAAAACTACTTTTCGCACTTGTGTTAGTGTTGAAAAACCACTTTTCGCACTTGTGTTAGTGTTGAAAAACCACTTTTCGCACTTGTGTTAGTGTTGAAAAACCACTTTTTGCACTTGTGTTAGTGTTGAAAAACCACTTTTCACAATTGTGTTGGTGCAGGAAACCACTTTTGCACTTGTATTATTGTGGAAAAAACACTTTTTGCACTTGTGTTAGTGTTGAAAAACCACTTTTCTCACTTGTGTTTGTGCAGGAAACCACTTTTGCACTTGTATTAGGTTGGAAAAAACACTTTTTGCACTTGTGATAGTGTTGAAAAACCACTTTTCGCACTTGTGTTAGTGTTGAAAAACCACTTATCGCACTTGTGTTGGTGCAGGAAACCACTTTTGCACTTGTATTAGTGTGGAAAAAACACTTTTTGCACTTGTGATAGTGTTGAAAAACCACTTTTCGCACTTGTGTTAGTGTTGAAAAACTACTTTTCGCACTTGTGTTGGTGCAGGAAACCACTTTTGCACTTGTATTAGTGTGGAAAAAACACTTTTCGCACTTGTGTTAGTGTTGAAAAACCACTTTTCGCACTTGTGTTGGTGCAGGAAACCACTTTTGCACTTGTATTAGTGTGGAAAAAACACTTTTCGCACTTGTGTTAGTGTTGAAAAACCACTTTTCGCACTTGTGTAAGTGTTGAAAAACCACTTTTCACACTTGTGTTGGTGCAGGAAACCACTTTTGCACTTGTATTATTGTGGAAAAAACACTTTTTGCACTTGTGTTAGTGTTGAAAAACCACTTTTCTCACTTGTGTTAGTGTTGAAAAACCACTTTTCGCACTTGTGTTAGTGTTGAAAAACCACTTTTCACACTTGTGTTGGTGCAGGAAACCACTTTTGCACTTGTATTAGTGTGGAAAAAACACTTTTTGCACTTGTGATAGTGTTGAAAAACCACTTTTCGCACTTGTGTTAGTGTTGAAAAACCACTTTTCGCACTTGTGTTGGTGCAGGAAACCACTTTTGCACTTGTATTATTGTGGAAAAAACACTTTTTGCACTTGTGATAGTGTTGAAAAACCACTTTTCGCACTTGTGTTAGTGTTGAAAAACCACTTTTCGCACTTGTGTTGGTGCAGGAAACCACTTTTGCACTTGTATTAGTGTGGAAAAACCACTTTTCACACTTGTGTTAGTGTTGAAAAACCACTTTTCACACTTGTGTTGGTGCAGGAAACCACTTTTGCACTTGTATTATTGTGGAAAAAACACTTTTTGCACTTGTGTTAGTGTTGAAAAACCACTTTTCTCACTTGTGTTGGTGCAGGAAACCACTTTTGCACTTGTATTAGTGTGGAAAAAACACTTTTTACACTTGTGATAGTGTTGAAAAACCACTTTTCGCACTTGTGTTAGTGTTGAAAAACCACTTATCGCACTTGTGTTGGTGCAGGAAACCACTTTTGCACTTGTATTAGTGTGGAAAAACGACTTTTCGCACTTGTGTTAGTGTTGAAAAACCACTTTTCGCACTTGTGTTGGTGCAGGAAACCACTTTTGCACTTGTATTAGTGTGGAAAAACCACTTTTCGCACTTGTGTTAGTGTTGAAAAACCACTTTTCGCACTTGTGTTAGTGTTGAAAAACCACTTTTTGCACCTGTGTTGGTGTTGAAAAAACACTTTTTGCACTTGTGATAGTGTTGAAAAACCACTTTTCGCACTTGTGTTAGTGTTGAAAAACCACTTTTCGCACTTGTGTTGGTGCAGGAAACCACTTTTGCACTTGTATTAGTGTGGAAAAACTACTTTTCGCACTTCTGTTAGTGTTGAAAAACCACTTTTCGCACTTGTGTTAGTGTTGAAAAACCACTTTTCGCACTTGTGTTGGTGCAGGAAACCACTTTTGCACTTGTATTAGTGTGGAAAAACCACTTTTCGCACTTGTGTTAGTGTTGAAAAACCACTTTTCGCACTTGTGTTAGTGTTGAAAAACCACTTTTTGCACCTGTGTTGGTGTTGAAAAAACACTTTTTGCACTTGTGATAGTGTTGAAAAACCACTTTTCGCACTTGTGTTAGTGTTGAAAAACCACTTTTCGCACTTGTGTTGGTGCAGGAAACCACTTTTGCACTTGTATTAGTGTGGAAAAACTACTTTTCGCACTTCTGTTAGTGTTGAAAAACCACTTTTCGCACTTGTGTTAGTGTTGAAAAACCACTTTTCGCACTTGTGTTAGCGTTGAAAAACCACTTTTCGCACTTGTGTTAGTGTTGAAAAACCACTTTTCGCACTTGTATTAGTGTTGAAAAACCACTTTTCGCACTTGTGTTAGTGTGGAAAAACCACTTTTCGCACTTGTGTTCGTGTTGAAAAACCACTTTTCGCACTTGTGTTAGTGTTGAAAAACCACTTTTCGCACTTGTGTTGGTGCAGGAAACCACTTTTGCACTTGTATTAGTGTGGAAAAAACACTTTTTGTACTTGTGATAGTGTTGAAAAACCACTTTTCGCACTTGTGTTAGTGTTGAAAAACCACTTTTCGCACTTGTGTTGGTGCAGGAAACCACTTTTGCACTTGTATTAGTGTGGAAAAACCACTTTTCGCACTTGTGTTAGTGTTGAAAAACCACTTTTTGCACTTGTGTTAGTGTTGAAAAACCACTTTTCGCACTTGTGTTAGTGTTGAAAAACCACTTTTGCACTTGTATTAGTGTGGAAAAAACACTTTTTGCACTTGTGATAGTGTTGAAAAACCACTTTTCGCACTTGTGTTAGTGTTGAAAAACCACTTTTCGCACTTGTGTTGGTGCAGGAAACCACTTTTGCACTTGTATTATTGTGGAAAAAACACTTTTTGCACTTGTGAAAGTGTTGAAAAACCACTTTTCGCACTTGTGTTAGTGTTGAAAAACCACTTTTCGCACTTGTGTTGGTGCAGGAAACCACTTTTGCACTTGTATTAGTGTGGAAAAACCACTATTCGCACTTGTTTTAGTGTTGAAAAACCACTTTTCGCACTTGTGTTAGTGTTGAAAAACCACTTTTCGCACTTGTGTTAGTGTTGAAAAACCACTTTTCACACTTGTGTTGGTGCAGGAAACCACTTTTGCACTTGTATTAGTGTGGAAAAAACACTTTTCGCACTTGTGTTAGTGTTGAAAACCACTTTTCGCACTTGTGTTAGTGTTGAAAAACCACTTTTCGCACTTGTGTTGGTGCAGGAAACCACTTTTGCACTTGTATTAGTGTGGAAAAAACACTTTTTGCACTTGTGATAGTGTTGAAAAACCACTTTTTGCACTTGTGTTAGTGTTGAGAAACCACTTTTCGCACTTGTGTTGGTGCAGGAAACCACTTTTGCACTTGTATTAGTGTGGAAAATCCACTTTTCGCACTTGCGTTAGTGTTGAAAAACCACTTTTCGCACTTGTGTTAGTGTTGAAAAACCACTTTTTGCACCTGTGTTGGTGCAGGAAACCACTTTTGCACTTGTATAAGTGTGGAAAAAACACTTTTTGCACTTGTGATAGTGTTGAAAAACCACTTTTCGCACTTGTGTTAGTGTTGAAAAACCACTTTTCGCACTTGTGTTAGTGTTGAAAAACCACTTTTCGCACTTGTGTTGGTGCAGGAAACCACTTTTGCACTTGTATTAGTGTGGAAAAAACACTTTTTGCACTTGTGTTAGTGTTGAAAAACCACTTTTCGCACTTGTGTTAGTGTTGAAAAACCACTTTTCGCACTTGTGTTAGTGTTGAAAAACCACTTTTCGCACTTGTGTTAGTGTTGAAAAACCACTTTTCGCACTTGTGTTAGTGTTGAAAACCCACTTTTCGCACTTGTGTTAGTGTGGAAAAACCACTTTTCGCACTTGTGTTTGTGTTGAAAAACCACTTTTCGCACTTGTGTTAGTGTTGAAAAACCACTTTTCGCACTTGTGTTGGTGCAGGAAACCACTTTTGCACTTGTATTAGTGTGGAAAAAACACTTTTGGCACTTGTGATAGTGTTGAAAAACCACTTTTCGCACTTGTGTTAGTGTTGAAAAACAACTTTTCGCACTTGTGTTAGTGTTGAAAAACCACTTTTCGCACTTGTGTTGGTGCAGGAAACCACTTTTGCACTTGTATTAGTGTGGAAAAAACACTTTTCGCACTTGTGTTAGTGTTGAAAAACCACTTTTCGCACTTGTGTTAGTGTTGAAAAACCACTTTTCACACTTGTGTTGGTGCAGGAAACCACTTTTGCACTTGTATTATTGTGGAAAAAACACTTTTTGCACTTGTGTTAGTGTTTAAAAACCACTTTTCTCACTTGTGTTGGTGCAGGAAACCACTTTTGCACTTGTATTAGTGTGGAAAAAACACTTTTTGCACTTGTGATAGTGTTGAAAAAACCACTTTTCGCACTTGTGTTAGTGTTGAAAAACCACTTATCGCACTTGTGTTGGTGCAGGAAACCACTTTTGCACTTGTATTAGTGTGGAAAAACCACTTTTCGCACTTGTGTTAGTGTTGAAAAAACACTTTTTGCACTTGTGATAGTATTGAAAAACCACTTTTCGCACTTGTGTTAGTGTTGAAAAACCACTTTTCGCACTTGTGTTGGTGCAGGAAACCACTTTTGCACTTGTATTAGTGTGGCAAAACTACTTTTCGCACTTGTGTTAGTGTTGAAAAACCACTTTTCGCACTTGTGTTAGTGTTGAAAAACCACTTTTCGCACTTGTGTTAGTGTTGAAAAACCACTTTTCGCACTTGTGTTAGTGTTGAAAAACCACTTTTCACACTTGTGTTGGTGCAGGAAACCACTTTTGCACTTGTATTATTGTGGAAAAAACACTTTTTGCACTTGTGTTAGTGTTGAAAAACCACTTTTCTCACTTGTGTTGGTGCAGGAAACCACTTTTGCACTTGTATTAGTGTGGAAAAAACACTTTTTGCACTTGTGATAGTGTTGAAAAACCACTTTTCGCACTTGTGTTAGTGTTGAAAAACCACTTATCGCACTTGTGTTGGTGCAGGAAACCACTTTTGCACTTGTATTAGTGTGGAAAAAACACTTTTTGCACTTGTGATAGTGTTGAAAAACCACTTTTCGCACTTGTGTTAGTGTTGAAAAACTACTTTTCGCACTTGTGTTGGTGCAGGAAACCACTTTTGCACTTGTATTAGTGTGGAAAAAACACTTTTCGCACTTGTGTTAGTGTTGAAAAACCACTTTTCGCACTTGTGTTGGTGCAGGAAACCACTTTTGCACTTGTATTAGTGTGGAAAAAACACTTTTCGCACTTGTGTTAGTGTTGAAAAACCACTTTTCGCACTTGTGTTAGTGTTGAAAAACCACTTTTCACACTTGTGTTGGTGCAGGAAACCACTTTTGCACTTGTATTATTGTGGAAAAAACACTTTTTGCACTTGTGTTAGTGTTGAAAAACCACTTTTCTCACTTGTGTTAGTGTTGAAAAACCACTTTTCGCACTTGTGTTAGTGTTGAAAAACCACTTTTCACACTTGTGTTGGTGCAGGAAACCACTTTTGCACTTGTATTAGTGTGGAAAAAACACTTTTTGCACTTGTGATAGTGTTGAAAAACCACTTTTCGCACTTGTGTTAGTGTTGAAAAACCACTTTTCGCACTTGTGTTGGTGCAGGAAACCACTTTTGCACTTGTATTATTGTGGAAAAAACACTTTTTGCACTTGTGATAGTGTTGAAAAACCACTTTTCGCACTTGTGTTAGTGTTGAAAAACCACTTTTCGCACTTGTGTTGGTGCAGGAAACCACTTTTGCACTTGTATTAGTGTGGAAAAACCACTTTTCGCACTTGTTTTAGTGTTGAAAAACCACTTTTCGCACTTGTGTTAGTGTTGAAAAACCACTTTTCGCACTTGTGTTAGTGTTGAAAAACCACTTTTCACACTTGTGTTGGTGCAGGAAACCACTTTTGCACTTGTATTAGTGTGGAAAAAACACTTTTTGCACTTGTGTTAGTGTTGAAAACCACTTTTCGCACTTGTGTTAGTGTTGAAAAACCACTTTTCGCACTTGTGTTGGTGCAGGAAACCACTTTTGCACTTGTATTAGTGTGGAAAAAACACTTTTTGCACTTGTGATAGTGTTGAAAAACCACTTTTCGCACTTGTGTTAGTGTTGAAAAACCACTTTTCGCACTTGTGTTGGTGCAGGAAACCACCTTTGCACTTGTATTAGTGTGGAAAAACCACTTTTCGCACTTGTGTTAGTGTTGAAAAACCACTTTTCGCACTTGTGTTAGTGTTGAAAAACCACTTTTTGCACCTGTGTTGGTGCAGGAAACCACTTTTGCACTTGTATAAGTGTGGAAAAAACACTTTTTGCACTTGTGATAGTGTTGAAAAACCACTTTTCGCTCATGTGTTAGTGTTGAAAAACCACTTTTCGCACTTGTGTTAGTGTTGAAAAACCACTTTTCGCACTTGTGTTGGTGCAGGAAACCACTTTTGCACTTGTATTAGTGTGGAAAAAACACTTTTTGCACTTGTGTTAGTGTTGAAAAACCACTTTTCGCACTTGTGTTAGTGTTGAAAAACCACTTTTCGCACTTGTGTTAGTGTTGAAAAACCACTTTTCGCACTTGTGTTAGTGTTGAAAAACCACTTTTCGCACTTGTGTTAGTGTTGAAAACCCACTTTTCGCACTTGTGTTAGTGTGGAAAAACCACTTTTCGCACTTGTGTTAGTGTTGAAAAACCACTTTTCGCACTTGTGTTAGTGTTGAAAAACCACTTTTCGCACTTGTGTTGGTGCAGGAAACCACTTTTGCACTTGTATTAGTGTGGAAAAAACACTTTTTGCACTTGTGATAGTGTTGAAAAACCACTTTTCGCACTTGTGTTAGTGTTGAAAAACAACTTTTCGCACTTGTGTTAGTGTTGAAAAACCACTTTTCGCACTTGTGTTGGAGCAGGAACCCACTTTTGCACTTGTATTAGTGTGGAAAAAACACTTTTCGCACTTGTGTTAGTGTTGAAAAACCACTTTTCGCACTTGTGTTAGTGTTGAAAAACCACTTTTCACACTTGTGTTGGTGCAGGAAACCACTTTTGCACTGGTATTATTGTGGAAAAACAATTTTTGCACTTGTGTTAGTGTTGAAAAACCACTTTTCTCACTTGTGTTGGTGCAGGAAACCACTTTTGCACTTGTATTAGTGTGGAAAAAACACTTTTTGCACTTGTGATAGTGTTGAAAAAACCACTTTTCGCACTTGTGTTAGTGTTGAAAAACCACTTATCGCACTTGTGTTGGTGCAGGAAACCACTTTTGCACTTGTATTAGTGTGGAAAAACCACTTTTCGCACTTGTGTTAGTGTTGAAAAAACACTTTTTGCACTTGTGATAGTGTTGAAAAACCACTTTTCGCACTTGTGTTAGTGTTGAAAAACCACTTTTCGCACTTGTGTTGGTGCAGGAAACCACTTTTGCACTTGTATTAGTGTGGCAAAACTACTTTTCGCACTTGTGTTAGTGTTGAAAAACCACTTTTCACACTTGTGTTAGTGTTGAAAAACCACTTTTCGCACTTGTGTTAGTGTTGAAAACCACTTTTCGCACTTGTGTTAGTGTTGAAAAACCACTTTTCGCACTTGTGTTGGTGCAGGAAACCACTTTTGCACTTGTGTTAGTGTTGAAAAACCACTTTTCTCACTTGTGTTAGTGTTGAAAAACCACTTTTCGCACTTGTGTTAGTGTTGAAAAACCACTTTTCACACTTGTGTTGGTGCAGGAAACCACTTTTGCACTTGTATTAGTGTGGAAAAAACACTTTTTGCACTTGTGATAGTGTTGAAAAACCACTTTTCGCACTTGTGTTAGTGTTGAAAAACCACTTTTCGCACTTGTGTTGGTGCAGGAAACCACTTTTGCACTTGTATTATTGTGGAAAAAACACTTTTTGCACTTGTGATAGTGTTGAAAAACCACTTTTCGCACTTGTGTTAGTGTTGAAAAACCACTTTTCGCACTTGTGTTGGTGCAGGAAACCACTTTTGCACTTGTATTAGTGTGGAAAAACCACTTTTCGCACTTGTTTTAGTGTTGAAAAACCACTTTTCGCACTTGTGTTAGTGTTGAAAAACCACTTTTCGCACTTGTGTTAGTGTTGAAAAACCACTTTTCACACTTGTGTTGGTGCAGGAAACCACTTTTGCACTTGTATTAGTGTGGAAAAAACACTTTTTGCACTTGTGTTAGTGTTGAAAACCACTTTTCGCACTTGTGTTAGTGTTGAAAAACCACTTTTCGCACTTGTGTTGGTGCAGGAAACCACTTTTGCACTTGTATTAGTGTGGAAAAAACACTTTTTGCACTTGTGATAGTGTTGAAAAACCACTTTTCGCACTTGTGTTAGTGTTGAAAAACCACTTTTCGCACTTGTGTTGGTGCAGGAAACCACCTTTGCACTTGTATTAGTGTGGAAAAACCACTTTTCGCACTTGTGTTAGTGTTGAAAAACCACTTTTCGCACTTGTGTTAGTGTTGAAAAACCACTTTTTGCACCTGTGTTGGTGCAGGAAACCACTTTTGCACTTGTATAAGTGTGGAAAAAACACTTTTTGCACTTGTGATAGTGTTGAAAAACCACTTTTCGCTCATGTGTTAGTGTTGAAAAACCACTTTTCGCACTTGTGTTAGTGTTGAAAAACCACTTTTCGCACTTGTGTTGGTGCAGGAAACCACTTTTGCACTTGTATTAGTGTGGAAAAAACACTTTTTGCACTTGTGTTAGTGTTGAAAAACCACTTTTCGCACTTGTGTTAGTGTTGAAAAACCACTTTTCGCACTTGTGTTAGTGTTGAAAAACCACTTTTCGCACTTGTGTTAGTGTTGAAAAACCACTTTTCGCACTTGTGTTAGTGTTGAAAACCCACTTTTCGCACTTGTGTTAGTGTGGAAAAACCACTTTTCGCACTTGTGTTAGTGTTGAAAAACCACTTTTCGCACTTGTGTTAGTGTTGAAAAACCACTTTTCGCACTTGTGTTGGTGCAGGAAACCACTTTTGCACTTGTATTAGTGTGGAAAAAACACTTTTTGCACTTGTGATAGTGTTGAAAAACCACTTTTCGCACTTGTGTTAGTGTTGAAAAACAACTTTTCGCACTTGTGTTAGTGTTGAAAAACCACTTTTCGCACTTGTGTTGGAGCAGGAACCCACTTTTGCACTTGTATTAGTGTGGAAAAAACACTTTTCGCACTTGTGTTAGTGTTGAAAAACCACTTTTCGCACTTGTGTTAGTGTTGAAAAACCACTTTTCACACTTGTGTTGGTGCAGGAAACCACTTTTGCACTGGTATTATTGTGGAAAAACAATTTTTGCACTTGTGTTAGTGTTGAAAAACCACTTTTCTCACTTGTGTTGGTGCAGGAAACCACTTTTGCACTTGTATTAGTGTGGAAAAAACACTTTTTGCACTTGTGATAGTGTTGAAAAAACCACTTTTCGCACTTGTGTTAGTGTTGAAAAACCACTTATCGCACTTGTGTTGGTGCAGGAAACCACTTTTGCACTTGTATTAGTGTGGAAAAACCACTTTTCGCACTTGTGTTAGTGTTGAAAAAACACTTTTTGCACTTGTGATAGTGTTGAAAAACCACTTTTCGCACTTGTGTTAGTGTTGAAAAACCACTTTTCGCACTTGTGTTGGTGCAGGAAACCACTTTTGCACTTGTATTAGTGTGGCAAAACTACTTTTCGCACTTGTGTTAGTGTTGAAAAACCACTTTTCACACTTGTGTTAGTGTTGAAAAACCACTTTTCGCACTTGTGTTAGTGTTGAAAACCACTTTTCGCACTTGTGTTAGTGTTGAAAAACCACTTTTCGCACTTGTGTTGGTGCAGGAAACCACTTTTGCACTTGTATTAGTGTGGAAAAAACACTTTTTGCACTTGTGATAGTGTTGAAAAACCACTTTTCGCACTTGTGTTAGTGTTGAAAAACCACTTTTCGCACTTGTGTTGGTGCAGGAAACCACTTTTGCACTTGTATTAGTATGGAAAAACCACTTTTCGCACTTGTGTTAGTGTTGAAAAACCACTTTTCGCACTTGTGATAGTGTTGAAAAACCACTTTTCGCACTTGTGTTAGTGTTGAAAAACCACTTTTCGCACTTGTGTTGGTGCAGGAAACCACTTTTGCACTTGTATTAGTGTGGAAAAACCACTTTTCGCACTTGTGTTAGTGTTGAAAAACCACTTTTCGCACTTGTGTTAGTGTTGAAAAACTACTTTTTGCACCTGTGTTGGTGCAGGAAACCACTTTTGCACTTGTATAAGTGTGGAAAAAACACTTTTTGCCCTTGTGATAGTGTTGAAAAACCACTTTTCGCACTTGTGTTAGTGTTGAAAAACCACTTTTCGCACTTGTGTTAGTGTTGAAAAACCACTTTTCGCACTTGTGTTGGTGCAGGAAACCACTTTTGCACTTGTATTAGTGTGGAAAAAACACTTTTTGCACTTGTGTTAGTGTTGAAAAACCACTTTTCGCACTTGTGTTAGTGTTGAAAAACCACTTTTCGCACTTGTGTTAGTGTTGAAAAACCACTTTTCGCACTTGTGTTGGTGCAGGAAACCACTTTTGCACTTGTATTATTGTGGAAAAAACACTTTTTGCACTTGTGAAAGTGTTGAAAAACCACTTTTCGCACTTGTGTTAGTGTTGAAAAACCACTTTTCGCACTTGTGTTGGTGCAGGAAACCACTTTTGCACTTGTATTAGTGTGGAAAAACCACTTTTCGCACTTGTTTTAGTGTTGAAAAACCACTTTTCGCACTTGTGTTAGTGTTGAAAAACCACTTTTCGCACTTGTGTTAGTGTTGAAAAACCACTTTTCACACTTGTGTTGGTGCAGGAAACCACTTTTGCACTTGTATTAGTGTGGAAAAAACACTTTTCGCACTTGTGTTAGTGTTGAAAACCACTTTTCGCACTTGTGTTGGTGCAGGAAACCACTTTTGCACTTGTATTAGTGTGGAAAAAACACTTTTTGCACTTGTGATAGTGTTGAAAAACCACTTTTCGCACTTGTGTTAGTGTTGAAAAACCACTTTTCGCACTTGTGTTGGTGCAGGAAACCACTTTTGCACTTGTATTAGTGTGGAAAATCCACTTTTCGCACTTGCGTTAGTGTTGAAAAACCACTTTTCGCACTTGTGTTAGTGTTGAAAAACCACTTTTTGCACCTGTGTTGGTGCAGGAAACCACTTTTGCACTTGTATAAGTGTGGAAAAAACACTTTTTGCACTTGTGATAGTGTTGAAAAACCACTTTTCGCACTTGTGTTAGTGTTGAAAAACCACTTTTCGCACTTGTGTTAGTGTTGAAAAACCACTTTTCGCACTTGTGTTGGTGCAGGAAACCACTTTTGCACTTGTATTAGTGTGGAAAAAACACTTTTTGCACTTGTGTTAGTGTTGAAAAACCACTTTTCGCACTTGTGTTAGTGTTGAAAAACCACTTTTCGCACTTGTGTTAGTGTTGAAAAACCACTTTTCGCACTTGTGTTAGTGTTGAAAAACCACTTTTCGCACTTGTGTTAGTGTTGAAAACCCACTTTTCGCACTTGTGTTAGTGTGGAAAAACCACTTTTCGCACTTGTGTTTGTGTTGAAAAACCACTTTTCGCACTTGTGTTAGTGTTGAAAAACCACTTTTCGCACTTGTGTTGGTGCAGGAAACCACTTTTGCACTTGTATTAGTGTGGAAAAAACACTTTTTGCACTTGTGATAGTGTTGAAAAACCACTTTTCGCACTTGTGTTAGTGTTGAAAAACAACTTTTCGCACTTGTGTTAGTGTTGAAAAACCACTTTTCGCACTTGTGTTGGTGCAGGAAACCACTTTTGCACTTGTATTAGTGTGGAAAAAACACTTTTCGCACTTGTGTTAGTGTTGAAAAACCACTTTTCGCACTTGTGTTAGTGTTGAAAAACCACTGTCCACACTTGTGTTGGTGCAGGAAACCACTTTTGCACTTGTATTATTGTGGAAAAAACACTTTTTGCACTTGTGTTAGTGTTGAAAAACCACTTTTCTCACTTGTGTTGGTGCAGGAAACCACTTTTGCACTTGTATTAGTGTGGAAAAAACACTTTTTGCACTTGTGATAGTGTTGAAAAAACCACTTTTCGCACTTGTGTTAGTGTTGAAAAACCACTTATCGCACTTGTGTTGGTGCAGGAAACCACTTTTGCACTTGTATTAGTGTGGAAAAACCACTTTTCGCACTTGTGTTAGTGTTAAAAAAACACTTTTGCACTTGTGATAGTATTGAAAAACCACTTTTCGCACTTGTGTTAGTGTTGAAAAACCACTTTTCGCACTTGTGTTGGTGCAGGAAACCACTTTTGCACTTGTATTAGTGTGGCAAAACTACTTTTCGCACTTGTGTTAGTGTTGAAAAACCACTTTTCGCACTTGTGTTAGTGTTGAAAAACCACTTTTCGCACTTGTGTTAGTGTTGAAAAACCACTTTTCGCACTTGTGTTAGTGTTGAAAAACCACTTTTCACACTTGTGTTGGTGCAGGAAACCACTTTTGCACTTGTATTATTGTGGAAAAAACACTTTTTGCACTTGTGTTAGTGTTGAAAAACCACTTTTCTCACTTGTGTTGGTGCAGGAAACCACTTTTGCACTTGTATTAGTGTGGAAAAAACACTTTTTGCACTTGTGATAGTGTTGAAAAACCACTTTTCGCACTTGTGTTAGTGTTGAAAAACCACTTATCGCACTTGTGTTGGTGCAGGAAACCACTTTTGCACTTGTATTAGTGTGGAAAAAACACTTTTTGCACTTGTGATAGTGTTGAAAAACCACTTTTCGCACTTGTGTTAGTGTTGAAAAACTACTTTTCGCACTTGTGTTGGTGCAGGAAACCACTTTTGCACTTGTATTAGTGTGGAAAAAACACTTTTCGCACTTATGTTAGTGTTGAAAAACCACTTTTCGCACTTGTGTTGGTGCAGGAAACCACTTTTGCACTTGTATTAGTGTGGAAAAAACACTTTTCGCACTTGTGTTAGTGTTGAAAAACCACTTTTCGCACTTGTGTTAGTGTTGAAAAACCACTTTTCACACTTGTGTTGGTGCAGGAAACCACTTTTGCACTTGTATTATTGTGGAAAAAACACTTTTTGCACTTGTGTTAGTGTTGAAAAACCACTTTTCTCACTTGTGTTAGTGTTGAAAAACCACTTTTCGCACTTGTGTTAGTGTTGAAAAACCACTTTTCACACTTGTGTTGGTGCAGGAAACCACTTTTGCACTTGTATTAGTGTGGAAAAAACACTTTTTGCACTTGTGATAGTGTTGAAAAACCACTTTTCGCACTTGTGTTAGTGTTGAAAAACCACTTTTCGCACTTGTGTTGGTGCAGGAAACCACTTTTGCACTTGTATTATTGTGGAAAAAACACTTTTTGCACTTGTGATAGTGTTGAAAAACCACTTTTCGCACTTGTGTTAGTGTTGAAAAACCACTTTTCGCACTTGTGTTGGTGCAGGAAACCACTTTTGCACTTGTATTAGTGTGGAAAAACCACTTTTCACACTTGTTTTAGTGTTGAAAAACCACTTTTCGCACTTGTGTTAGTGTTGAAAAACCACTTTTCGCACTTGTGTTAGTGTTGAAAAACCACTTTTCACACTTGTGTTGGTGCAGGAAACCACTTTTGCACTTGTATTAGTGTGGAAAAAACACTTTTCGCACTTGTGTTAGTGTTGAAAACCACTTTTCGCACTTGTGTTAGTGTTGAAAAACCACTTTTCGCACTTGTGTTGGTGCAGGAAACCACTTTTGCACTTGTATTAGTGTGGAAAAAACACTTTTTGCACTTGTGATAGTGTTGAAAAACCACTTTTCGCACTTGTGTTAGTGTTGAAAAACCACTTTTCGCACTTGTGTTGGTGCAGGAAACCACTTTTGCACTTGTATTAGTGTGGAAAAACCACTTTTCGCACTTGTGTTAGTGTTGAAAAACCACTTTTCGCACTTGTGTTAGTGTTGAAAAACCACTTTTTGCACCTGTGTTGGTGCAGGAAACCACTTTTGCACTTGTATAAGTGTGGAAAAAACACTTTTTGCACTTGTGATAGTGTTGAAAAACCACTTTTCGCACATGTGTTAGTGTTGAAAAACCACTTTTCGCACTTGTGTTAGTGTTGAAAAACCACTTTTCGCACTTGTGTTGGTGCAGGAAACCACTTTTGCACTTGTATTAGTGTGGAAAAAACACTTTTTGCACTTGTGTTAGTGTTGAAAAACCACTTTTCGCACTTGTGTTAGTGTTCAAAAACCACTTTTCGCACTTGTGTTAGTGTTGAAAAACCACTTTTCGCACTTGTGTTAGTGTTGAAAAACCACTTTTCGCACTTGTGTTAGTGTTGAAAACCCA
Source organism: Myxine glutinosa (assembly GCF_964187855.1). Classification (NCBI taxonomy): domain Eukaryota; kingdom Metazoa; phylum Chordata; class Myxini; order Myxiniformes; family Myxinidae; genus Myxine; species Myxine glutinosa. The sequence continues at coordinate 94,082 of NW_027616589.1, forward strand.
CTTTTCGCACTTGTGTTAGTGTGGAAAAACCACTTTTCGCACTTGTGTTAGTGTTGAAAAACCACTTTTCGCACTTGTGTTAGTGTTGAAAAACCACTTTTCGCACTTGTGTTGGTGCAGGAAACCACTTTTGCACTTGTATTAGTGTGGAAAAAACACTTTTTGCACTTGTGATAGTGTTGAAAAACCACTTTTCGCACTTGTGTTAGTGTTGAAAAACAACTTTTCGCACTTGTGTTAGTGTTGAAAAACCACTTTTCGCACTTGTGTTGGAGCAGGAACCCACTTTTGCACTTGTATTAGTGTGGAAAAAACACTTTTCGCACTTGTGTTAGTGTTGAAAAACCACTTTTCGCACTTGTGTTAGTGTTGAAAAACAACTTTTCGCACTTGTGTTAGTGTTGAAAAACCACTTTTCGCACTTGTGTTGGAGCAGGAACCCACTTTTGCACTTGTATTAGTGTGGAAAAAACACTTTTCGCACTTGTGTTAGTGTTGAAAAACCACTTTTCGCACTTGTGTTAGTGTTGAAAAACCACTTTTCACACTTGTGTTGGTGCAGGAAACCACTTTTGCACTGGTATTATTGTGGAAAAAACACTTTTTGCACTTGTGATAGTGTTGAAAAAACCACTTTTCGCACTTGTGTTAGTGTTGAAAAACCACTTATCGCACTTGTGTTGGTGCAGGAAACCACTTTTGCACTTGTATTAGTGTGGAAAAACCACTTTTCGCACTTGTGTTAGTGTTGAAAAAACACTTTTTGCACTTGTGATAGTGTTGAAAAACCACTTTTCGCACTTGTGTTAGTGTTGAAAAACCACTTTTCGCACTTGTGTTGGTGCAGGAAACCACTTTTGCACTTGTATTAGTGTGGCAAAACTACTTTTCGCACTTGTGTTAGTGTTGAAAAACCACTTTTCGCACTTGTGTTAGTGTTGAAAAACCACTTTTCGCACTTGTGTTAGTGTTGAAAACCACTTTTCGCACTTGTGTTAGTGTTGAAAAACCACTTTTCGCACTTGTGTTGGTGCAGGAAACCACTTTTGCACTTGTATTAGTGTGGAAAAAACACTTTTTGCACTTGTGATAGTGTTGAAAAACCACTTTTCGCACTTGTGTTAGTGTTGAAAAACCACTTTTCGCACTTGTGTTGGTGCAGGAAACCACTTTTGCACTTGTATTAGTGTGGAAAAACCACTTTTCGCACTTGTGTTATTGTTGAAAAACCACTTTTCGCACTTGTGTTAGTGTTGAAAAACTACTTTTTGCACCTGTGTTGGTGCAGGAAACCACTTTTGCACTTGTATAAGTGTGGAAAAAACACTTTTTGCCCTTGTGATAGTGTTGAAAAACCACTTTTCGCACTTGTGTTAGTGTTGAAAAACCACTTTTCGCACTTGTGTTAGTGTTGAAAAACCACTTTTCGCACTTGTGTTGGTGCAGGAAACCACTTTTGCACTTGTATTAGTGTGGAAAAACACTTTTTGCACTTGTGTTAGTGTTGAAAAACCACTTTTCGCACTTGTGTTAGTGTTGAAAAACCACTTTTCGCACTTGTGTTAGTGTTGAAAAACCAATTTTCGCACTTGTGTTAGTGTTGAAAAACCACTTTTCGCACTTGTGTTAGTGTTGAAAACCCACTTTTCGCACTTGTGTTAGTGTGGAAAAACCACTTTTCGCACTTGTGTTCGTGTTGAAAAACCACTTTTCGCACTTGTGTTAGTGTTGAAAAACCACTTTTCGCACTTGTGTTGGTGCAGGAAACCACTTTTGCACTTGTATTAGTGTGGAAAAACACTTTTTGCACTTGTGATAGTGTTGAAAAACCACTTTTCGCACTTGTGTTAGTGTTGAAAAACAACTTTTCGCACTTGTGTTAGTGTTGAAAAACCACTTTTCGCACTTGTGTTGGTGCAGGAAACCACTTTTGCACTTGTATTAGTGTGGAAAAAACACTTTTCGCACTTGTGTTAGTGTTGAAAAACCACTTTTCGCACTTGTGTTAGTGTTGAAAAACCACTTTTCACACTTGTGTTGGTGCAGGAAACCACTTTTGCACTTGTATTATTGTGGAAAAAACACTTTTTGCACTTGTGTTAGTGTTGAAAAACCACTTTTCTCACTTGTGTTGGTGCAGGAAACCACTTTTGCACTTGTATTAGTGTGGAAAAAACACTTTTTGCACTTGTGATAGTGTTGAAAAAACCACTTTTCGCACTTGTGTTAGTGTTGAAAAACCACTTATCGCACTTGTGTTGGTGCAGGAAACCACTTTTGCACTTGTATTAGTGTGGAAAAACCACTTTTCGCACTTGTGTTAGTGTTGAAAAAACACTTTTTGCACTTGTGATAGTGTTGAAAAACCACTTTTCGCACTTGTGTTAGTGTTGAAAAACCACTTTTCGCACTTGTGTTGGTGCAGGAAACCACTTTTGCACTTGTATTAGTGTGGCAAAACTACTTTTCGCACTTGTGTTAGTGTTGAAAAACCACTTTTCGCACTTGTGTTAGTGTTGAAAAACCACTTTTCGCACTTGTGTTAGTGTTGAAAAACCACTTTTCGCACTTGTGTTAGTGTTGAAAAACCACTTTTCACACTTGTGTTGGTGCAGGAAACCACTTTTGCACTTGTATTATTGTGGAAAAAACACTTTTTGCACTTGTGTTAGTGTTGAAAAACCACTTTTCTCACTTGTGTTGGTGCAGGAAACCACTTTTGCACTTGTATTAGTGTGGAAAAAACACTTTTTGCACTTGTGATAGTGTTGAAAAACCACTTTTCGCACTTGTGTTAGTGTTGAAAAACCACTTATCGCACTTGTGTTGGTGCAGGAAACCACTTTTGCACTTGTATTAGTGTGGAAAAAACACTTTTTGCACTTGTGATAGTGTTGAAAAACCACTTTTCGCACTTGTGTTAGTGTTGAAAAACCACTTTTCGCACTTGTGTTAGTGTTGAAAAACCACTTTTCGCACTTGTGTTGGTGCAGGAAACCACTTTTGCACTTGTATTAGTGTGGCAAAACTACTTTTCGCACTTGTGTTAGTGTTGAAAAACCACTTTTCGCACTTGTGTTAGTGTTGAAAAACCACTTTTCGCACTTGTGTTAGTGTTGAAAAACCACTTTTCGCACTTGTGTTAGTGTTGAAAAACCACTTTTCACACTTGTGTTGGTGCAGGAAACCACTTTTGCACTTGTATTATTGTGGAAAAAACACATTTTGCACTTGTGTTAGTGTTGAAAAACCACTTTTCTCACTTGTGTTGGTGCAGGAAACCACTTTTGCACTTGTATTAGTGTGGAAAAAACACTTTTTGCACTTGTGATAGTGTTGAAAAACCACTTTTCGCACTTGTGTTAGTGTTGAAAAACCACTTTTCGCACTTGTGTTGGTGCAGGAAACCACTTTTGCACTTGTATTATTGTGGAAAAAACACTTTTTGCACTTGTGATAGTGTTGAAAAACCACTTTTCGCACTTGTGTTAGTGTTGAAAAACCACTTTTCGCACTTGTGTTGGTGCAGGAAACCACTTTTGCACTTGTATTAGTGTGGAAAAACCACTTTTCGCACTTGTTTTAGTGTTGAAAAACCACTTTTCGCACTTGTGTTAGTGTTGAAAAACCACTTTTCGCACTTGTGTTAGTGTTGAAAAACCACTTTTCACACTTGTGTTGGTGCAGGAAACCACTTTTGCACTTGTATTAGTGTGGAAAAAACACTTTTCGCACTTGTGTTAGTGTTGAAAACCACTTTTCGCACTTGTGTTAGTGTTGAAAAACCACTTTTCGCACTTGTGTTGGTGCAGGAAACCACTTTTGCACTTGTATTAGTGTGGAAAAAACACTTTTTGCACTTGTGATAGTGTTGAAAAACCACTTTTCGCACTTGTGTTAGTGTTGAAAAACCACTTTTCGCACTTGTGTTGGTGCAGGAAACCACTTTTGCACTTGTATTAGTGTGGAAAAACCACTTTTCGCACTTGTGTTAGTGTTGAAAAACCACTTTTCGCACTTGTGTTAGTGTTGAAAAACCACTTTTTGCACCTGTGTTGGTGCAGGAAACCACTTTTGCACTTGTATAAGTGTGGAAAAAACACTTTTTGCACTTGTGATAGTGTTGAAAAACCACTTTTCGCACATGTGTTAGTGTTGAAAAACCACTTTTCGCACTTGTGTTAGTGTTGAAAAACCACTTTTCGCACTTGTGTTGGTGCAGGAAACCACTTTTGCACTTGTATTAGTGTGGAAAAAACACTTTTTGCACTTGTGTTAGTGTTGAAAAACCACTTTTCGCACTTGTGTTAGTGTTCAAAAACCACTTTTCGCACTTGTGTTAGTGTTGAAAAACCACTTTTCGCACTTGTGTTAGTGTTGAAAAACCACTTTTCGCACTTGTGTTAGTGTTGAAAACCCACTTTTCGCACTTGTGTTAGTGTGGAAAAACCACTTTTCGCACTTGTGTTAGTGTTGAAAAACCACTTTTCGCACTTGTGTTAGTGTTGAAAAACCACTTTTCGCACTTGTGTTGGTGCAGGAAACCACTTTTGCACTTGTATTAGTGTGGAAAAAACACTTTTTGCACTTGTGATAGTGTTGAAAAACCACTTTTCGCACTTGTGTTAGTGTTGAAAAACAACTTTTCGCACTTGTGTTAGTGTTGAAAAACCACTTTTCGCACTTGTGTTGGAGCAGGAACCCACTTTTGCACTTGTATTAGTGTGGAAAAAACACTTTTCGCACTTGTGTTAGTGTTGAAAAACCACTTTTCGCACTTGTGTTAGTGTTGAAAAACAACTTTTCGCACTTGTGTTAGTGTTGAAAAACCACTTTTCGCACTTGTGTTGGAGCAGGAACCCACTTTTGCACTTGTATTAGTGTGGAAAAAACACTTTTCGCACTTGTGTTAGTGTTGAAAAACCACTTTTCGCACTTGTGTTAGTGTTGAAAAACCACTTTTCACACTTGTGTTGGTGCAGGAAACCACTTTTGCACTGGTATTATTGTGGAAAAAACACTTTTTGCACTTGTGATAGTGTTGAAAAAACCACTTTTCGCACTTGTGTTAGTGTTGAAAAACCACTTATCGCACTTGTGTTGGTGCAGGAAACCACTTTTGCACTTGTATTAGTGTGGAAAAACCACTTTTCGCACTTGTGTTAGTGTTGAAAAAACACTTTTTGCACTTGTGATAGTGTTGAAAAACCACTTTTCGCACTTGTGTTAGTGTTGAAAAACCACTTTTCGCACTTGTGTTGGTGCAGGAAACCACTTTTGCACTTGTATTAGTGTGGCAAAACTACTTTTCGCACTTGTGTTAGTGTTGAAAAACCACTTTTCGCACTTGTGTTAGTGTTGAAAAACCACTTTTCGCACTTGTGTTAGTGTTGAAAACCACTTTTCGCACTTGTGTTAGTGTTGAAAAACCACTTTTCGCACTTGTGTTGGTGCAGGAAACCACTTTTGCACTTGTATTAGTGTGGAAAAAACACTTTTTGCACTTGTGATAGTGTTGAAAAACCACTTTTCGCACTTGTGTTAGTGTTGAAAAACCACTTTTCGCACTTGTGTTGGTGCAGGAAACCACTTTTGCACTTGTATTAGTGTGGAAAAACCACTTTTCGCACTTGTGTTATTGTTGAAAAACCACTTTTCGCACTTGTGTTAGTGTTGAAAAACTACTTTTTGCACCTGTGTTGGTGCAGGAAACCACTTTTGCACTTGTATAAGTGTGGAAAAAACACTTTTTGCCCTTGTGATAGTGTTGAAAAACCACTTTTCGCACTTGTGTTAGTGTTGAAAAACCACTTTTCGCACTTGTGTTAGTGTTGAAAAACCACTTTTCGCACTTGTGTTGGTGCAGGAAACCACTTTTGCACTTGTATTAGTGTGGAAAAACACTTTTTGCACTTGTGTTAGTGTTGAAAAACCACTTTTCGCACTTGTGTTAGTGTTGAAAAACCACTTTTCGCACTTGTGTTAGTGTTGAAAAACCAATTTTCGCACTTGTGTTAGTGTTGAAAAACCACTTTTCGCACTTGTGTTAGTGTTGAAAACCCACTTTTCGCACTTGTGTTAGTGTGGAAAAACCACTTTTCGCACTTGTGTTCGTGTTGAAAAACCACTTTTCGCACTTGTGTTAGTGTTGAAAAACCACTTTTCGCACTTGTGTTGGTGCAGGAAACCACTTTTGCACTTGTATTAGTGTGGAAAAAACACTTTTTGCACTTGTGATAGTGTTGAAAAACCACTTTTCGCACTTGTGTTAGTGTTGAAAAACAACTTTTCGCACTTGTGTCAGTGTTGAAAAACCACTTTTCGCACTTGTGTTGGTGCAGGAAACCACTTTTGCACTTGTATTAGTGTGGAAAAAACACTTTTCGCACTTGTGTTAGTGTTGAAAAACCACTTTTCGCACTTGTGTTAGTGTTGAAAAACCACTTTTCACACTTGTGTTGGTGCAGGAAACCACTTTTGCACTTGTATTATTGTGGAAAAAACACTTTTTGCACTTGTGTTAGTGTTGAAAAACCACTTTTCTCACTTGTGTTGGTGCAGGAAACCACTTTTGCACTTGTATTAGTGTGGAAAAAACACTTTTTGCACTTGTGATAGTGTTGAAAAAAACACTTTTCGCACTTGTGTTAGTGTTGAAAAACCACTTATCGCACTTGTGTTGGTGCAGGAAACCACTTTTGCACTTGTATTAGTGTGGAAAAACCACTTTTCGCACTTGTGTTAGTGTTGAAAAAACACTTTTTGCACTTGTGATAGTGTTGAAAAACCACTTTTCGCACTTGTGTTAGTGTTGAAAAACCACTTTTCGCACTTGTGTTGGTGCAGGAAACCACTTTTGCACTTGTATTAGTGTGGCAAAACTACTTTTCGCACTTGTGTTAGTGTTGAAAAACCACTTTTCGCACTTGTGTTAGTGTTGAAAAACCACTTTTCGCACTTGTGTTAGTGTTGAAAAACCACTTTTCGCACTTGTGTTGGTGCAGGAAACCACTTTTGCACTTGTATTAGTGTGGCAAAACTACTTTTCGCACTTGTGTTAGTGTTGAAAAACCACTTTTCGCACTTGTGTTAGTGTTGAAAAACCACTTTTCGCACTTGTGTTAGTGTTGAAAAACCACTTTTCGCACTTGTGTTAGTGTTGAAAAACCACTTTTCACACTTGTGTTGGTGCAGGAAACCACTTTTGCACTTGTATTATTGTGGAAAAACCACTTTTCGCACTTGTGTTAGTGTTGAAAAACCACTTTTCGCACTTGTGTTAGTGTTGAAAAACCACTTTTCGCACTTGTGTTGGTGCAGGAAACCACTTTTGCACTTGTATTAGTGTGGCAAAACTACTTTTCGCACTTGTGTTAGTGTTGAAAAACCACTTTTCGCACTTGTGTTAGTGTTGAAAAACCACTTTTCGCACTTGTGTTAGTGTTGAAAAACCACTTTTCGCACTTGTGTTAGTGTTGAAAAACCACTTTTCACACTTGTGTTGGTGCAGGAAACCACTTTTGCACTTGTATTATTGTGGAAAAACCACTTTTCGCACTTGTGTTAGTGTTGAAAAACCACTTTTCGCACTTGTGTTGGTGCAGGAAACCACTTTTGCACTTGTATTAGTGTGGCAAAACTACTTTTCGCACTTGTGTTAGTGTTGAAAAACCACTTTTCGCACTTGTGTTAGTGTTGAAAAACCACTTTTCGCACTTGTGTTAGTGTTGAAAAACCACTTTTCGCACTTGTGTTAGTGTTGAAAAACCACTTTTCACACTTGTGTTGGTGCAGGAAACCACTTTTGCACTTGTATTATTGTGGAAAAAACACTTTTTGCACTTGTGTTAGTGTTGAAAAACCACTTTTCTCACTTGTGTTGGTGCAGGAAACCACTTTTGCACTTGTATTAGTGTGGAAAAAACACTTTTCGCACTTGTGTTAGTGTTGAAAAACCACTTTTCGCACTTGTGTTAGTGTTGAAAAACCACTTTTCGCACTTGTGTTGGTGCAGGAAACCACTTTTGCACTTGTATTAGTGTGGCAAAACTACTTTTCGCACTTGTGTTAGTGTTGAAAAACCACTTTTCGCACTTGTGTTAGTGTTGAAAAACCACTTTTCGCACTTGTGTTAGTGTTGAAAAACCACTTTTCGCACTTGTGTTAGTGTTGAAAAACCACTTTTCACACTTGTGTTGGTGCAGGAAACCACTTTTGCACTTGTATTATTGTGGAAAAAACACATTTTGCACTTGTGTTAGTGTTGAAAAACCACTTTTCTCACTTGTGTTGGTGCAGGAAACCACTTTTGCACTTGTATTAGTGTGGAAAAAACACTTTTTGCACTTGTGATAGTGTTGAAAAACCACTTTTCGCACTTGTGTTAGTGTTGAAAAACCACTTATCGCACTTGAGTTGGTGCAGGAAACCACTTTTGCACTTGTATTAGTGTGGAAAAAACACTTTTTGCACTTGTGATAGTGTTGAAAAACCACTTTTCGCACTTGTGTTAGTGTTGAAAAACCACTTTTCGCACTTGTGTTGGTGCAGGAAACCACTTTTGCACTTGTATTAGTGTGGAAAAAACACTTTTCGCACTTGTGTTAGTGTTGAAAAACCACTTTTCGCACTTGTGTTGGTGCAGGAAACCACTTTTGCACTTGTATGAGTGTGGAAAAAACACTTTTCGCACTTGTGTTAGTGTTGAAAAACCACTTTTCGCACTTGTGTTAGTGTTGAAAAACCACTTTTCACACTTGTGTTGGTGCAGGAAACCACTTTTGCACTTGTATTATTGTGGAAAAAACACTTTTTGCACTTGTGTTAGTGTTGAAAAACCACTTTTCTCACTTGTGTTAGTGTTGAAAAACCACTTTTCGCACTTGTGTTAGTGTTGAAAAACCACTTTTCACACTTGTGTTGGTGCAGGAAACCACTTTTGCACTTGTATTAGTGTGGAAAAAACACTTTTTGCACTTGTGATAGTGTTGAAAAACCACTTTTCGCACTTGTGTTAGTGTTGAAAAACCACTTTTCGCACTTGTGTTGGTGCAGGAAACCACTTTTGCACTTGTATTATTGTGGAAAAAACACTTTTTACACTTGTGATAGTGTTGAAAAACCACTTTTCGCACTTGTGTTAGTGTTGAAAAACCACTTTTCGCACTTGTGTTGGTGCAGGAAACCACTTTTGCACTTGTATTAGTGTGGAAAAACCACTTTTCGCACTTGTTTTAGTGTTGAAAAACCACTTTTCGCACTTGTGTTAGTGTTGAAAAACCACTTTTCGCACTTGTGTTAGTGTTGAAAAACCACTTTTCACACTTGTGTTGGTGCAGGAAACCACTTTTGCACTTGTATTAGTGTGGAAAAAACACTTTTCGCACTTGTGTTAGTGTTGAAAACCACTTTTCGCACTTGTGTTATTGTTGAAAACCACTTTTCGCACTTGTGTTGGTGCAGGAAACCACTTTTGCACTTGTATTAGTGTGGAAAAAACACTTTTTGCACTTGTGATAGTGTTGAAAAACCACTTTTCGCACTTGTGTTAGTGTTGAAAAAACACTTTTCGCACTTGTGTTGGTGCAGGAAACCACTTTTGCACTTGTATTAGTGTGGAAAAACCACTTTTCGCACTTGTGTTAGTGTTGAAAAACCACTTTTCGCACTTGTGTTAGTGTTGAAAAACCACTTTTTGCACCTGTGTTGGTGCAGGAAACCACTTTTGCACTTGTATAAGTGTTGAAAAACCACTTTTCGCACTTGTGTTAGTGTTGAAAAACCACTTTTCGCACTTGTGTTAGTGTTGAAAAACCACTTTTCGCACTTGTGTTGGTGCAGGAAACCACTTTTGCACTTGTATTAGTGTGGAAAAAACACTTTTTGCACTTGTGTTAGTGTTGAAAAACCACTTTTCGCACTTGTGTTAGTGTTGAAAAACCACTTTTCGCACTTGTGTTAGTGTTGAAAAACCACTTTTCGCACTTGTGTTAGTGTTGAAAAACCACTTTTCGCACTTGTGTTAGTGTTGAAAACCCACTTTTCGCACTTGTGTTAGTGTGGAAAAACCACTTTTCGCACTTGTGTTCGTGTTGAAAAACCACTTTTCGCACTTGTGTTAGTGTTGAAAAACCACTTTTCGCACTTGTGTTGGTGCAGGAAACCACTTTTGCACTTGTATTAGTGTGGAAAAAACACTTTTTGCACTTGTGATAGTGTTGAAAAACCACTTTTCGCACTTGTGTTCGTGTTGAAAAACCACTTTTCGCACTTGTGTTAGTGTTGAAAAACCACTTTTCGCACTTGTGTTGGTGCAGGAAACCACTTTTGCACTTGTATTAGTGTGGAAAAAACACTTTTTGCACTTGTGATAGTGTTGAAAAACCACTTTTCGCACTTGTGTTAGTGTTGAAAAACCACTTTTCGCACTTGTGTTAGTGTTGAAAAACCACTTTTCGCACTTGTGTTAGTGTTGAAAAACCACTTTTCGCACTTGTGTTGGTGCAGGAAACCACTTTTGCACTTGTATTAGTGTGGAAAAAACACTTTTTGCACTTGTGTTAGTGTTGAAAAACCACTTTTCGCACTTGTGTTAGTGTTGAAAAACCACTTTTCGCACTTGTGTTAGTGTTGAAAAACCACTTTTCGCACTTGTGTTAGTGTTGAAAAACCACTTTTCGCACTTGTGTTAGTGTTGAAAACCCACTTTTCGCACTTGTGTTAGTGTGGAAAAACCACTTTTCGCACTTGTGTTCGTGTTGAAAAACCACTTTTCGCACTTGTGTTAGTGTTGAAAAACCACTTTTCGCACTTGTGTTGGTGCAGGAAACCACTTTTGCACTTGTATTAGTGTGGAAAAAACACTTTTTGCACTTGTGATAGTGTTGAAAAACCACTTTTCGCACTTGTGTTAGTGTTGAAAAACAACTTTTCGCACTTGTGTTAGTGTTGAAAAACCACTTTTCGCACTTGTGTTGGTGCAGGAAACCACTTTTGCACTTGTATTAGTGTGGAAAAAACACTTTTCGCACTTGTGTTAGTGTTGAAAAACCACTTTTCGCACTTGTGTTAGTGTTGAAAAACCACTTTTCACACTTGTGTTGGTGCAGGAAACCACTTTTGCACTTGTATTATTGTGGAAAAAACACTTTTTGCACTTGTGTTAGTGTTGAAAAACCACTTTTCTCACTTGTGTTGGTGCAGGAAACCACTTTTGCACTTGTATTAGTGTGGAAAAAACACTTTTTGCACTTGTGATAGTGTTGAAAAAACCACTTTTCGCACTTGTGTTAGTGTTGAAAAACCACTTATCGCACTTGTGTTGGTGCAGGAAACCACTTTTGCACTTGTATTAGTGTGGAAAAACCACTTTTCGCACTTGTGTTAGTGTTGAAAAAACACTTTTTGCACTTGTGATAGTATTGAAAAACCACTTTTCGCACTTGTGTTAGTGTTGAAAAACCACTTTTCGCACTTGTGTTGGTGCAGGAAACCACTTTTGCACTTGTATTAGTGTGGCAAAACCACTTTTGCACTTGTATTAGTGTGGAAAAAACACTTTTTGCACTTGTGATAGTGTTGAAAAACCACTTTTCGCACTTGTGTTCGTGTTGAAAAACCACTTTTCGCACTTGTGTTAGTGTTGAAAAACCACTTTTCGCACTTGTGTTGGTGCAGGAAACCACATTTGCACTTGTATTAGTGTGGAAAAAACACTTTTTGCACTTGTGATAGTGTTGAAAAACCACTTTTCGCACTTGTGTTAGTGTTGAAAAACCACTTTTCGCACTTGTGTTGGTGCAGGAAACCACTTTTGCACTTGTATTAGTGTGGAAAATCCACTTTTCGCACTTGCGTTAGTGTTGAAAAACCACTTTTCGCACTTGTGTTAGTGTTGAAAAACCACTTTTTGCACCTGTGTTGGTGCAGGAAACCACTTTTGCACTTGTATAAGTGTGGAAAAAAACACTTTTTGCACTTGTGATAGTGTTGAAAAACCACTTTTCGCACTTGTGTTAGTGTTGAAAAACCACTTTTCGCACTTGTGTTAGTGTTGAAAAACCACTTTTCGCACTTGTGTTGGTGCAGGAAACCACTTTTGCACTTGTATTAGTGTGGAAAAAACACTTTTTGCACTTGTGTTAGTGTTGAAAAACCACTTTTCGCACTTGTGTTAGTGTTGAAAAACCACTTTTCGCACTTGTGTTAGTGTTGAAAAACCACTTTTCGCACTTGTGTTAGTGTTGAAAAACCACTTTTCGCAGTTGTGTTAGTGTTGAAAACCCACTTTTCGCACTTGTGTTAGTGTGGAAAAACCACTTTTCGCACTTGTGTTCGTGTTGAAAAACCACTTTTCGCACTTGTGTTAGTGTTGAAAAACCACTTTTCGCACTTGTGTTGGTGCAGGAAACCACTTTTGCACTTGTGGTAGTGTGGAAAATCCACTTTTCGCACTTGCGTTAGTGTTGAAAAACCACTTTTCGCAGTTGTGTTAGTGTTGAAAACTAAACACTTTTTGCACTTGTGATAGTGTTGAAAAACCACTTTTCGCACTTGTGTTAGTGTTGAAAAACAACTTTTCGCACTTGTGTTAGTGTTGAAAAACCACTTTTCGCACTTGTGTTGGTGCAGGAAACCACTTTTGCACTTGTATTAGTGTGGAAAAAACACTTTTCGCACTTGTGTTAGTGTTGAAAAACCACTTTTCGCACTTGTGTTAGTGTTGAAAAACCACTTTTCACACTTGTGTTGGTGCAGGAAACCACTTTTGCACTTGTATTATTGTGGAAAAAACACTTTTTGCACTTGTGTTAGTGTTGAAAAACCACTTTTCTCACTTGTGTTGGTGCAGGAAACCACTTTTGCACTTGTATTAGTGTGGAAAAAACACTTTTTGCACTTGTGATAGTGTTGAAAAAACCACTTTTCGCACTTGTGTTAGTGTTGAAAAACCACTTATCGCACTTGTGTTGGTGCAGCAAACCACTTTTGCACTTGTATTAGTGTGGAAAAACCACTTTTCGCACTTGTGTTAGTGTTGAAAAAACACTTTTTGCACTTGTGATAGTATTGAAAAACCACTTTTCGCACTTGTGTTAGTGTTGAAAAACCACTTTTCGCACTTGTGTTGGTGCAGGAAACCACTTTTGCACTTGTATTAGTGTGGCAAAACTACTTTTCGCACTTGTGTTAGTGTTGAAAAACCACTTTTCGCACTTGTGTTAGTGTTGAAAAACCACTTTTCGCACTTGTGTTAGTGTTGAAAAACCACTTTTCGCACTTGTGTTAGTGTTGAAAAACCACTTTTCACACTTGTGTTGGTGCAGGAAACCACTTTTGCACTTGTATTATTGTGGAAAAAACACTTTTTGCACTTGTGTTAGTGTTGAAAAACCACTTTTCTCACTTGTGTTGGTGCAGGAAACCACTTTTGCACTTGTATTAGTGTGGAAAAAACACTTTTTGCACTTGTGATAGTGTTGAAAAACCACTTTTCGCACTTGTGTTAGTGTTGAAAAACCACTTATCGCACTTGTGTTGGTGCAGGAAACCACTTTTGCACTTGTATTAGTGTGGAAAAAACACTTTTTGCACTTGTGATAGTGTTGAAAAACCACTTTTCGCACTTGTGTTAGTGTTGAAAAACTACTTTTCGCACTTGTGTTGGTGCAGGAAACCACTTTTGCACTTGTATTAGTGTGGAGAAAACACTTTTCGCACTTGTGTTAGTGTTGAAAAACCACTTTTCGCACTTGTGTTGGTGCAGGAAACCACTTTTGCACTTGTATTAGTGTGGAAAAAACACTTTTCGCACTTGTGTTAGTGTTGAAAAACCACTTTTCGCACTTGTGTTAGTGTTGAAAAACCACTTTTCACACTTGTGTTGGTGCAGGAAACCACTTTTGCACTTGTATTATTGTGGAAAAAACACTTTTTGCACTTGTGTTAGTGTTGAAAAACCACTTTTCGCACTTGTGTTGGTGCAGGAAACCACTTTTGCACTTGTATTAGTGTGGAAAAAACACTTTTCGCACTTGTGTTAGTGTTGAAAAACCACTTTTCGCACTTGTGTTAGTGTTGAAAAACCACTTTTCACACTTGTGTTGGTGCAGGAAACCACTTTTGCACTTGTATTATTGTGGAAAAAACACTTTTTGCACTTGTGTTAGTGTTGAAAAACCACTTTTCTCACTTGTGTTGGTGCAGGAAACCACTTTTGCACTTGTATTAGTGTGGAAAAAACACTTTTTGCACTTGTGATAGTGTTGAAAAAACCACTTTTCGCACTTGTGTTAGTGTTGAAAAACCACTTATCGCACTTGTGTTGGTGCAGGAAACCACTTTTGCACTTGTATTAGTGTGGAAAAACCACTTTTCGCACTTGTGTTAGTGTTGAAAAAACACTTTTTGCACTTGTGATAGTATTGAAAAGCCACTTTTCGCACTTGTGTTAGTGTTGAAAAACCACTTTTCGCACTTGTGTTGGTGCAGGAAACCACTTTTGCACTTGTATTAGTGTGGCAAAACTACTTTTCGCACTTGTGTTAGTGTTGAAAAACCACTTTTCGCACTTGTGTTAGTGTTGAAAAACCACTTTTCGCACTTGTGTTAGTGTTGAAAAACCACTTTTCGCACTTGTGTTAGTGTTGAAAAACCACTTTTCACACTTGTGTTGGTGCAGGAAACCACTTTTGCACTTGTATTATTGTGGAAAAAACACTTTTTGCACTTGTGTTAGTGTTGAAAAACCACTTTTCTCACTTGTGTTGGTGCAGGAAACCACTTTTGCACTTGTATTAGTGTGGAAAAAACACTTTTTGCACTTGTGATAGTGTTGAAAAACCACTTTTCGCACTTGTGTTAGTGTTGAAAAACCACTTATCGCACTTGTGTTGGTGCAGGAAACCACTTTTGCACTTGTATTAGTGTGGAAAAAACACTTTTTGCACTTGTGATAGTGTTGAAAAACCACTTTTCGCACTTGTGTTAGTGTTGAAAAACTACTTTTCGCACTTGTGTTGGTGCAGGAAACCACTTTTGCACTTGTATTAGTGTGGAAAAAACACTTTTCGCACTTGTGTTAGTGTTGAAAAACCACTTTTCGCACTTGTGTTGGTGCAGGAAACCACTTTTGCACTTGTATTAGTGTGGAAAAAACACTTTTCGCACTTGTGTTAGTGTTGAAAAACCACTTTTCGCACTTGTGTTAGTGTTGAAAAACCACTTTTCACACTTGTGTTGGTGCAGGAAACCACTTTTGCACTTGTATTATTGTGGAAAAAACACTTTTTGCACTTGTGTTAGTGTTGAAAAACCACTTTTCTCACTTGTGTTAGTGTTGAAAAACCACTTTTCGCACTTGTGTTAGTGTTGAAAAACCACTTTTCACACTTGTGTTGGTGCAGGAAACCACTTTTGCACTTGTATTAGTGTGGAAAAAACACTTTTTGCACTTGTGATAGTGTTGAAAAACCACTTTTCGCACTTGTGTTAGTGTTGAAAAACCACTTTTCGCACTTGTGTTAGTGTTGAAAAACCACTTTTCGCACTTGTTTTAGTGTTGAAAAACCACTTTTCGCACTTGTGTTAGTGTTGAAAAACCACTTTTCGCACTTGTGTTAGTGTTGAAAAACCACTTTTCACACTTGTGTTGGTGCAGGAAACCACTTTTGCACTTGTATTAGTGTGGAAAAAACACTTTTCGCACTTGTGTTAGTGTTGAAAACCACTTTTCGCACTTGTGTTAGTGTTGAAAAACCACTTTTCGCACTTGTGTTGGTGCAGGAAACCACTTTTGCACTTGTATTAGTGTGGAAAAAACACTTTTTGCACTTGTGATAGTGTTGAAAAACCACTTTTCGCACTTGTGTTAGTGTTGAAAAACCACTTTTCGCACTTGTGTTGGTGCAGGAAACCACTTTTGCACTTGTATTAGTGTGGAAAAACCACTTTTCGCACTTGTGTTAGTGTTGAAAAACCACTTTTCGCACTTGTGTTAGTGTTGAAAAACCACTTTTTGCACCTGTGTTGGTGCAGGGAACCACTTTTGCACTTGTATAAGTGTGGAAAAAACACTTTTTGCACTTATGATAGTGTTGAAAAACCACTTTTCGCACATGTGTTAGTGTTGAAAAACCACTTTTCGCACTTGTGTTAGTGTTGAAAAACCACTTTTCGCACTTGTGTTGGTGCAGGAAACCACTTTTGCACTTGTATTAGTGTGGAAAAAACACTTTTTGCACTTGTGTTAGTGTTGAAAAACCACTTTTCGCACTTGTGTTAGTGTTGAAAAACCACTTTTCGCACTTGTGTTAGTGTTGAAAAACCACTTTTCGCACTTGTGTTAGTGTTGAAAAACCACTTTTCGCACTTGTGTTAGTGTTGAAAACCCACTTTTCGCACTTGTGTTAGTGTGGAAAAACCACTTTTCGCACTTGTGTTAGTGTTGAAAAACCACTTTTCGCACTTGTGTTAGTGTTGAAAAACCACTTTTCGCACTTGTGTTGGTGCAGGAAACCACTTTTGCACTTGTATTAGTGTGGAAAAAACACTTTTTGCACTTGTGATAGTGTTGAAAAACCACTTTTCGCACTTGTGTTAGTGTTGAAAAACAACTTTTCGCACTTGTGTTAGTGTTGAAAAACCACTTTTCGCACTTGTGTTGGAGCAGGAAACCACTTTTGCACTTGTATTAGTGTGGAAAAAACACTTTTCGCACTTGTGTTAGTGTTGAAAAACCACTTTTCGCACTTGTGTTAGTGTTGAAAAACCACTTTTCACACTTGTGTTGGTGCAGGAAACCACTTTTGCACTGGTATTATTGTGGAAAAAACACTTTTTGCACTTGTGTTGGTGTTGAAAAACCACTTTTCTCACTTGTGTTGGTGCAGGAAACCACTTTTGCACTTGTATTAGTGTGGAAAAAACACTTTTTGCACTTGTGATAGTGTTGAAAAAACCACTTTTCGCACTTGTGTTAGTGTTGAAAAACCACTTATCGCACTTGTGTTGGTGCAGGAAACCACTTTTGCACTTGTATTAGTGTGGAAAAACCACTTTTCGCACTTGTGTTAGTGTTGAAAAAACACTTTTTGCACTTGTGATAGTGTTGAAAAACCACTTTTCGCACTTGTGTTAGTGTTGAAAAACCACTTTTCGCACTTGTGTTGGTGCAGGAAACCACTTTTGCACTTGTATTAGTGTGGCAAAACTACTTTCGCACTTGTGTTAGTGTTGAAAAACCACTTTTCGCACTTGTGTTGGTGCAGGAAACCACTTTTGCACTTGTATTAGTGTGGCAAAACTACTTTTCGCACTTGTGTTAGTGTTGAAAAACCACTTTTCGCACTTGTGTTAGTGTTGAAAAACCACTTTTCGCACTTGTGTTAGTGTTGAAAAACCACTTTTCGCACTTGTGTTAGTGTTGAAAAACCACTTTTCACACTTGTGTTGGTGCAGGAAACCACTTTTGCACTTGTATTATTGTGGAAAAAACACTTTTTGCACTTGTGTTAGTGTTGAAAAACCACTTTTCTCACTTGTGTTGGTGCAGGAAACCACTTTTGCACTTGTATTAGTGTGGAAAAAAACACTTTTTGCACTTGTGATAGTGTTGAAAAACCACTTTTCGCACTTGTGTTAGTGTTGAAAAACCACTTATCGCACTTGTGTTGGTGCAGGAAACCACTTTTGCACTTGTATTAGTGTGGAAAAAACACTTTTTGCACTTGTGATAGTGTTGAAAAACCACTTTTCGCACTTGTGTTAGTGTTGAAAAACTACTTTTCGCACTTGTGTTGGTGCAGGAAACCACTTTTGCACTTGTATTAGTGTGGAAAAAACACTTTTCGCACTTGTGTTAGTGTTGAAAAACCACTTTTCGCACTTGTGTTGGTGCAGGAAACCACTTTTGCACTTGTATTAGTGTGGAAAAAACACTTTTCGCACTTGTGTTAGTGTTGAAAAACCACTTTTCGCACTTGTGTTAGTGTTGAAAAACCACTTTTCACACTTGTGTTGGTGCAGGAAACCACTTTTGCACTTGTATTATTGTGGAAAAAACACTTTTTGCACTTGTGTTAGTGTTGAAAAACCACTTTTCTCACTTGTGTTAGTGTTGAAAAACCACTTTTCGCACTTGTGTTAGTGTTGAAAAACCACTTTTCACACTTGTGTTGGTGCAGGAAACCACTTTTGCACTTGTATTAGTGTGGAAAAAACACTTTTTGCACTTGTGATAGTGTTGAAAAACCACTTTTCGCACTTGTGTTAGTGTTGAAAAACCACTTTTCGCACTTGTGTTAGTGTTGAAAAACCACTTTTCGCACTTGTTTTAGTGTTGAAAAACCACTTTTCGCACTTGTGTTAGTGTTGAAAAACCACTTTTCGCACTTGTGTTAGTGTTGAAAAACCACTTTTCACACTTGTGTTGGTGCAGGAAACCACTTTTGCACTTGTATTAGTGTGGAAAAAACACTTTTCGCACTTGTGTTAGTGTTGAAAACCACTTTTCGCACTTGTGTTAGTGTTGAAAAACCACTTTTCGCACTTGTGTTGGTGCAGGAAACCACTTTTGCACTTGTATTAGTGTGGAAAAAACACTTTTTGCACTTGTGATAGTGTTGAAAAACCACTTTTCGCACTTGTGTTAGTGTTGAAAAACCACTTTTCGCACTTGTGTTGGTGCAGGAAACCACTTTTGCACTTGTATTAGTGTGGAAAAACCACTTTTCGCACTTGTGTTAGTGTTGAAAAACCACTTTTCGCACTTGTGTTAGTGTTGAAAAACCACTTTTTGCACCTGTGTTGGTGCAGGGAACCACTTTTGCACTTGTATAAGTGTGGAAAAAACACTTTTTGCACTTATGATAGTGTTGAAAAACCACTTTTCGCACATGTGTTAGTGTTGAAAAACCACTTTTCGCACTTGTGTTAGTGTTGAAAAACCACTTTTCGCACTTGTGTTGGTGCAGGAAACCACTTTTGCACTTGTATTAGTGTGGAAAAAACACTTTTTGCACTTGTGTTAGTGTTGAAAAACCACTTTTCGCACTTGTGTTAGTGTTGAAAAACCACTTTTCGCACTTGTGTTGGTGCAGGAAACCACTTTTGCACTTGTATTAGTGTGGAAAAACCACTTTTCGCACTTGTGTTAGTGTTGAAAAAACACTTTTTGCACTTGTGATAGTGTTGAAAAACCACTTTTCGCACTTGTGTTAGTGTTGAAAAACCACTTTTCGCACTTGTGTTGGTGCAGGAAACCACTTTTGCACTTGTATTAGTGTGGCAAAACTACTTTCGCACTTGTGTTAGTGTTGAAAAACCACTTTTCGCACTTGTGTTAGTGTTGAAAAACCACTTTTCGCACTTGTGTTATAGTTGAAAACCACTTTTCGCACTTGTGTTAGTGTTGAAAAACCACTTTTCGCACTTGTGTTGGTGCAGGAAACCACTTTTGCACTTGTATTAGTGTGGAAAAAACACTTTTTGCACTTGTGATAGTGTTGAAAAACCACTTTTCGCTCTTGTGTTAGTGTTGAAAAACCACTTTTCGCACTTGTGTTGGTGCAGGAAACCACTTTTGCACTTGTATTAGTGTGGAAAAACCACTTTTCGCACTTGTGTTAGTGTTGAAAAACCACTTTTCGCACTTGTGTTAGTGTTGAAAAACTACTTTTTGCACCTGTGTTGGTGCAGGAAACCACTTTTGCACTTGTATAAGTGTGGAAAAAACACTTTTTGCCCTTGTGATAGTGTTGAAAAACCACTTTTCGCACTTGTGTTAGTGTTGAAAAACCACTTTTCGCACTTGTGTTAGTGTTGAAAAACCACTTTTCGCACTTGTGTTGGTGCAGGAAACCACTTTTGCACTTGTATTAGTGTGGAAAAAACACTTTTTGCACTTGTGTTAGTGTTGAAAAACCACTTTTCGCACTTGTGTTAGTGTTGAAAAACCACTTTTCGCACTTGTGTTAGTGTTGAAAAACCAATTTTCGCACTTGTGTTAGTGTTGAAAAACCACTTTTCGCACTTGTGTTAGTGTTGAAAACCCACTTTTCGCACTTGTGTTAGTGTGGAAAAACCACTTTTCGCACTTGTGTTCGTGTTGAAAAACCACTTTTCGCACTTGTGTTAGTGTTGAAAAACCACTTTTCGCACTTGTGTTGGTGCAGGAAACCACTTTTGCACTTGTATTAGTGTGGAAAAAACACTTTTTGCACTTGTGATAGTGTTGAAAAACCACTTTTCGCACTTGTGTTAGTGTTGAAAAACAACTTTTCGCACTTGTGTTAGTGTTGAAAAACCACTTTTCGCACTTGTGTTGGTGCAGGAAACCACTTTTGCACTTGTATTAGTGTGGAAAAAACACTTTTCGCACTTGTGTTAGTGTTGAAAAACCACTTTTCGCACTTGTGTTAGTGTTGAAAAACCACTTTTCACACTTGTGTTGGTGCAGGAAACCACTTTTGCACTTGTATTATTGTGGAAAAAACACTTTTTGCACTTGTGTTAGTGTTGAAAAACCACTTTTCTCACTTGTGTTGGTGCAGGAAACCACTTTTGCACTTGTATTAGTGTGGAAAAAACACTTTTTGCACTTGTGATAGTGTTGAAAAAACCACTTTTCGCACTTGTGTTAGTGTTGAAAAACCACTTATCGCACTTGTGTTGGTGCAGGAAACCACTTTTGCACTTGTATTAGTGTGGAAAAACCACTTTTCGCACTTGTGTTAGTGTTGAAAAAACACTTTTTGCACTTGTGATAGTGTTGAAAAACCACTTTTCGCACTTGTGTTAGTGTTGAAAAACCACTTTTCGCACTTGTGTTGGTGCAGGAAACCACTTTTGCACTTGTATTAGTGTGGCAAAACTACTTTTCGCACTTGTGTTAGTGTTGAAAAACCACTTTTCGCACTTGTGTTAGTGTTGAAAAACCACTTTTCGCACTTGTGTTAGTGTTGAAAAACCACTTTTCGCACTTGTGTTAGTGTTGAAAAACCACTTTTCACACTTGTGTTGGTGCAGGAAACCACTTTTGCACTTGTATTATTGTGGAAAAAACACTTTTTGCACTTGTGTTAGTGTTGAAAAACCACTTTTCTCACTTGTGTTGGTGCAGGAAACCACTTTTGCACTTGTATTAGTGTGGAAAAAACACTTTTTGCACTTGTGATAGTGTTGAAAAACCACTTTTCGCACTTGTGTTAGTGTTGAAAAACCACTTATCGCACTTGTGTTGGTGCAGGAAACCACTTTTGCACTTGTATTAGTGTGGAAAAAACACTTTTTGCACTTGTGATAGTGTTGAAAAACCACTTTTCGCACTTGTGTTAGTGTTGAAAAAACCAC
The DNA here is from genome assembly GCF_964187855.1 of Myxine glutinosa. NCBI lineage: Eukaryota > Metazoa > Chordata > Myxini > Myxiniformes > Myxinidae > Myxine > Myxine glutinosa. The sequence goes on from NW_027616589.1 coordinate 115,430, forward strand.
TTTTCGCACTTGTGTTAGTGTTGAAAAACCACTTTTCGCACTTGTGTTGGTGCAGGAAACCACTTTTGCACTTGTATTAGTGTGGCAAAACTACTTTTCGCACTTGTGTTAGTGTTGAAAAACCACTTTTCGCACTTGTGTTAGTGTTGAAAAACCACTTTTCGCACTTGTGTTAGTGTTGAAAAACCACTTTTCGCACTTGTGTTAGTGTTGAAAAACCACTTTTCACACTTGTGTTGGTGCAGGAAACCACTTTTGCACTTGTATTATTGTGGAAAAAACACATTTTGCACTTGTGTTAGTGTTGAAAAACCACTTTTCTCACTTGTGTTGGTGCAGGAAACCACTTTTGCACTTGTATTAGTGTGGAAAAAACACTTTTTGCACTTGTGATAGTGTTGAAAAACCACTTTTCGCACTTGTGTTAGTGTTGAAAAACCACTTATCGCACTTGAGTTGGTGCAGGAAACCACTTTTGCACTTGTATTAGTGTGGAAAAAACACTTTTTGCACTTGTGATAGTGTTGAAAAACCACTTTTCGCACTTGTGTTAGTGTTGAAAAACCACTTTTTGCACTTGTGTTGGTGCAGGAAACCACTTTTGCACTTGTATTAGTGTGGAAAAAACACTTTTCGCACTTGTGTTAGTGTTGAAAAACCACTTTTCGCACTTGTGTTGGTGCAGGAAACCACTTTTGCACTTGTATTAGTGTGGAAAAAACACTTTTCGCACTTGTGTTAGTGTTGAAAAACCACTTTTCGCACTTGTGTTAGTGTTGAAAAACCACTTTTCACACTTGTGTTGGTGCAGGAAACCACTTTTGCACTTGTATTATTGTGGAAAAAACACTTTTTGCACTTGTGTTAGTGTTGAAAAACCACTTTTCTCACTTGTGTTAGTGTTGAAAAACCACTTTTCGCACTTGTGTTAGTGTTGAAAAACCACTTTTCACACTTGTGTTGGTGCAGGAAACCACTTTTGCACTTGTATTAGTGTGGAAAAAACACTTTTTGCACTTGTGATAGTGTTGAAAAACCACTTTTCGCACTTGTGTTAGTGTTGAAAAACCACTTTTCGCACTTGTGTTGGTGCAGGAAACCACTTTTGCACTTGTATTATTGTGGAAAAAACACTTTTTACACTTGTGATAGTGTTGAAAAACCACTTTTCGCACTTGTGTTAGTGTTGAAAAACCACTTTTCGCACTTGTGTTGGTGCAGGAAACCACTTTTGCACTTGTATTAGTGTGGAAAAACCACTTTTCGCACTTGTTTTAGTGTTGAAAAACCACTTTTCGCACTTGTGTTAGTGTTGAAAAACCACTTTTCGCACTTGTGTTAGTGTTGAAAAACCACTTTTCACACTTGTGTTGGTGCAGGAAACCACTTTTGCACTTGTATTAGTGTGGAAAAAACACTTTTTACACTTGTGATAGTGTTGAAAAACCACTTTTCGCACTTGTGTTAGTGTTGAAAAACCACTTTTCGCACTTGTGTTGGTGCAGGAAACCACTTTTGCACTTGTATTAGTGTGGAAAAACCACTTTTCGCACTTGTTTTAGTGTTGAAAAACCACTTTTCGCACTTGTGTTAGTGTTGAAAAACCACTTTTCGCACTTGTGTTAGTGTTGAAAAACCACTTTTCGCACTTGTGTTAGTGTTGAAAAACCATTTTTCACACTTGTGTTGGTGCAGGAAACCACTTTTGCACTTGTATTATTGTGGAAAAAACACTTTTTGCACTTGTGTTAGTGTTGAAAAACCACTTTTCTCACTTGTGTTGGTGCAGGAAACCACTTTTGCACTTGTATTAGTGTGGAAAAAACACTTTTTGCACTTGTGATAGTGTTGAAAAAACCACTTTTCGCACTTGTGTTAGTGTTGAAAAACCACTTATCGCACTTGTGTTGGTGCAGGAAACCACTTTTGCACTTGTATTAGTGTGGAAAAACCACTTTTCGCACTTGTGTTAGTGTTGAAAAACCACTTTTCGCACTTGTGTTGGTGCAGGAAACCACTTTTGCACTTGTATTAGTGTGGAAAAACCACTTTTCGCACTTGTGTTAGTGTTGAAAAACCACTTTTCGCACTTGTGTTAGTGTTGAAAAACCACTTTTTGCACCTGTGTTGGTGCAGGGAACCACTTTTGCACTTGTATAAGTGTGGAAAAAACACTTTTTGCACTTATGATAGTGTTGAAAAACCACTTTTCGCACATGTGTTAGTGTTGAAAAACCACTTTTCGCACTTGTGTTAGTGTTGAAAAACCACTTTTCGCACTTGTGTTGGTGCAGGAAACCACTTTTGCACTTGTATTAGTGTGGAAAAAACACTTTTTGCACTTGTGTTAGTGTTGAAAAACCACTTTTCGCACTTGTGTTAGTGTTGAAAAACCACTTTTCGCACTTGTGTTAGTGTTGAAAAACCACTTTTCGCACTTGTGTTAGTGTTGAAAAACCACTTTTCGCACTTGTGTTAGTGTTGAAAACCCACTTTTCGCACTTGTGTTAGTGTGGAAAAACCACTTTTCGCACTTGTGTTAGTGTTGAAAAACCACTTTTCGCACTTGTGTTAGTGTTGAAAAACCACTTTTCGCACTTGTGTTGGTGCAGGAAACCACTTTTGCACTTGTATTAGTGTGGAAAAAACACTTTTTGCACTTGTGATAGTGTTGAAAAACCACTTTTCGCACTTGTGTTAGTGTTGAAAAACAACTTTTCGCACTTGTGTTAGTGTTGAAAAACCACTTTTCGCACTTGTGTTGGAGCAGGAAACCACTTTTGCACTTGTATTAGTGTGGAAAAAACACTTTTCGCACTTGTGTTAGTGTTGAAAAACCACTTTTCGCACTTGTGTTAGTGTTGAAAAACCACTTTTCACACTTGTGTTGGTGCAGGAAACCACTTTTGCACTGGTATTATTGTGGAAAAAACACTTTTTGCACTTGTGTTGGTGTTGAAAAACCACTTTTCTCACTTGTGTTGGTGCAGGAAACCACTTTTGCACTTGTATTAGTGTGGAAAAAACACTTTTTGCACTTGTGATAGTGTTGAAAAACCCACTTTTCGCACTTGTGTTAGTGTTGAAAAACCACTTATCGCACTTGTGTTGGTGCAGGAAACCACTTTTGCACTTGTATTAGTGTGGAAAAACCACTTTTCGCACTTGTGTTAGTGTTGAAAAAACACTTTTTGCACTTGTGATAGTGTTGAAAAACCACTTTTCGCACTTGTGTTAGTGTTGAAAAACCACTTTTCGCACTTGTGTTGGTGCAGGAAACCACTTTTGCACTTGTATTAGTGTGGCAAAACTACTTTCGCACTTGTGTTAGTGTTGAAAAACCACTTTTCGCACTTGTGTTGGTGCAGGAAACCACTTTTGCACTTGTATTAGTGTGGCAAAACTACTTTTCGCACTTGTGTTAGTGTTGAAAAACCACTTTTCGCACTTGTGTTAGTGTTGAAAAACCACTTTTCGCACTTGTGTTAGTGTTGAAAAACCACTTTTCGCACTTGTGTTAGTGTTGAAAAACCACTTTTCACACTTGTGTTGGTGCAGGAAACCACTTTTGCACTTGTATTATTGTGGAAAAAACACTTTTTGCACTTGTGTTAGTGTTGAAAAACCACTTTTCTCACTTGTGTTGGTGCAGGAAACCACTTTTGCACTTGTATTAGTGTGGAAAAAACACTTTTTGCACTTATGATAGTGTTGAAAAACCACTTTTCGCACTTGTGTTAGTGTTGAAAAACCACTTATCGCACTTGTGTTGGTGCAGGAAACCACTTTTGCACTTGTATTAGTGTGGAAAAAACACTTTTTGCACTTGTGATAGTGTTGAAAAACCACTTTTCGCACTTGTGTTAGTGTTGAAAAACTACTTTTCGCACTTGTGTTGGTGCAGGAAACCACTTTTGCACTTGTATTAGTGTGGAAAAAACACTTTTCGCACTTGTGTTAGTGTTGAAAAACCACTTTTCGCACTTGTGTTGGTGCAGGAAACCACTTTTGCACTTGTATTAGTGTGGAAAAAACACTTTTCGCACTTGTGTTAGTGTTGAAAAACCACTTTTCGCACTTGTGTTAGTGTTGAAAAACCACTTTTCACACTTGTGTTGGTGCAGGAAACCACTTTTGCACTTGTATTATTGTGGAAAAAACACTTTTTGCACTTGTGTTAGTGTTGAAAAACCACTTTTCTCACTTGTGTTAGTGTTGAAAAACCACTTTTCGCACTTGTGTTAGTGTTGAAAAACCACTTTTCACACTTGTGTTGGTGCAGGAAACCACTTTTGCACTTGTATTAGTGTGGAAAAAACACTTTTTGCACTTGTGATAGTGTTGAAAAACCACTTTTCGCACTTGTGTTAGTGTTGAAAAACCACTTTTCGCACTTGTGTTAGTGTTGAAAAACCACTTTTCGCACTTGTTTTAGTGTTGAAAAACCACTTTTCGCACTTGTGTTAGTGTTGAAAAACCACTTTTCGCACTTGTGTTAGTGTTGAAAAACCACTTTTCACACTTGTGTTGGTGCAGGAAACCACTTTTGCACTTGTATTAGTGTGGAAAAAACACTTTTCGCACTTGTGTTAGTGTTGAAAACCACTTTTCGCACTTGTGTTAGTGTTGAAAAACCACTTTTCGCACTTGTGTTGGTGCAGGAAACCACTTTTGCACTTGTATTAGTGTGGAAAAAACACTTTTTGCACTTGTGATAGTGTTGAAAAACCACTTTTCGCACTTGTGTTAGTGTTGAAAAACCACTTTTCGCACTTGTGTTGGTGCAGGAAACCACTTTTGCACTTGTATTAGTGTGGAAAAACCACTTTTCGCACTTGTGTTAGTGTTGAAAAACCACTTTTCGCACTTGTGTTAGTGTTGAAAAACCACTTTTTGCACCTGTGTTGGTGCAGGGAACCACTTTTGCACTTGTATAAGTGTGGAAAAAACACTTTTTGCACTTATGATAGTGTTGAAAAACCACTTTTCGCACATGTGTTAGTGTTGAAAAACCACTTTTCGCACTTGTGTTAGTGTTGAAAAACCACTTTTCGCACTTGTGTTGGTGCAGGAAACCACTTTTGCACTTGTATTAGTGTGGAAAAAACACTTTTTGCACTTGTGTTAGTGTTGAAAAACCACTTTTCGCACTTGTGTTAGTGTTGAAAAACCACTTTTCGCACTTGTGTTAGTGTTGAAAAACCACTTTTCGCACTTGTGTTAGTGTTGAAAAACCACTTTTCGCACTTGTGTTAGTGTTGAAAACCCACTTTTCGCACTTGTGTTAGTGTGGAAAAACCACTTTTCGCACTTGTGTTAGTGTTGAAAAACCACTTTTCGCACTTGTGTTAGTGTTGAAAAACCACTTTTCGCACTTGTGTTGGTGCAGGAAACCACTTTTGCACTTGTATTAGTGTGGAAAAAACACTTTTTGCACTTGTGATAGTGTTGAAAAACCACTTTTCGCACTTGTGTTAGTGTTGAAAAACAACTTTTCGCACTTGTGTTATTGTTGAAAAACCACTTTTCGCACTTGTGTTGGAGCAGGAAACCACTTTTGCACTTGTATTAGTGTGGAAAAAACACTTTTCGCACTTGTGTTAGTGTTGAAAAACCACTTTTCGCACTTGTGTTAGTGTTGAAAAACCACTTTTCACACTTGTGTTGGTGCAGGAAACCACTTTTGCACTGGTATTATTGTGGAAAAAACACTTTTTGCACTTGTGTTGGTGTTGAAAAACCACTTTTCTCACTTGTGTTGGTGCAGGAAACCACTTTTGCACTTGTATTAGTGTGGAAAAACCACTTTTCGCACTTGTGTTAGTGTTGAAAAAACACTTTTTGCACTTGTGATAGTGTTGAAAAACCACTTTTCGCACTTGTGTTAGTGTTGAAAAACCACTTTTCGCACTTGTGTTGGTGCAGGAAACCACTTTTGCACTTGTATTAGTGTGGCAAAACTACTTTCGCACTTGTGTTAGTGTTGAAAAACCACTTTTCGCACTTGTGTTGGTGCAGGAAACCACTTTTGCACTTGTATTAGTGTGGCAAAACTACTTTTCGCACTTGTGTTAGTGTTGAAAAACCACTTTTCGCACTTGTGTTAGTGTTGAAAAACCACTTTTCGCACTTGTGTTAGTGTTGAAAAACCACTTTTCGCACTTGTGTTAGTGTTGAAAAACCACTTTTCACACTTGTGTTGGTGCAGGAAACCACTTTTGCACTTGTATTATTGTGGAAAAAACACTTTTTGCACTTGTGTTAGTGTTGAAAAACCACTTTTCTCACTTGTGTTGGTGCAGGAAACCACTTTTGCACTTGTATTAGTGTGGAAAAAACACTTTTTGCACTTGTGATAGTGTTGAAAAACCACTTTTCGCACTTGTGTTAGTGTTGAAAAACCACTTATCGCACTTGTGTTGGTGCAGGAAACCACTTTTGCACTTGTATTAGTGTGGAAAAAACACTTTTTGCACTTGTGATAGTGTTGAAAAACCACTTTTCGCACTTGTGTTAGTGTTGAAAAACTACTTTTCGCACTTGTGTTGGTGCAGGAAACCACTTTTGCACTTGTATTAGTGTGGAAAAAACACTTTTCGCACTTGTGTTAGTGTTGAAAAACCACTTTTCGCACTTGTGTTGGTGCAGGAAACCACTTTTGCACTTGTATTAGTGTGGAAAAAACACTTTTCGCACTTGTGTTAGTGTTGAAAAACCACTTTTCGCACTTGTGTTAGTGTTGAAAAACCACTTTTCACACTTGTGTTGGTGCAGGAAACCACTTTTGCACTTGTATTATTGTGGAAAAAACACTTTTTGCACTTGTGTTAGTGTTGAAAAACCACTTTTCTCACTTGTGTTAGTGTTGAAAAACCACTTTTCGCACTTGTGTTAGTGTTGAAAAACCACTTTTCACACTTGTGTTGGTGCAGGAAACCACTTTTGCACTTGTATTAGTGTGGAAAAAACACTTTTTGCACTTGTGATAGTGTTGAAAAACCACTTTTCGCACTTGTGTTAGTGTTGAAAAACCACTTTTCGCACTTGTGTTAGTGTTGAAAAACCACTTTTCGCACTTGTGTTAGTGTTGAAAAACCACTTTTCGCACTTGTTTTAGTGTTGAAAAACCACTTTTCGCACTTGTGTTAGTGTTGAAAAACCACTTTTCGCACTTGTGTTAGTGTTGAAAAACCACTTTTCACACTTGTGTTGGTGCAGGAAACCACTTTTGCACTTGTATTAGTGTGGAAAAAACACTTTTCGCACTTGTGTTAGTGTTGAAAACCACTTTTCGCACTTGTGTTAGTGTTGAAAAACCACTTTTCGCACTTGTGTTGGTGCAGGAAACCACTTTTGCACTTGTATTAGTGTGGAAAAAACACTTTTTGCACTTGTGATAGTGTTGAAAAACCACTTTTCGCACTTGTGTTAGTGTTGAAAAACCACTTTTCGCACTTGTGTTGGTGCAGGAAACCACTTTTGCACTTGTATTAGTGTGGAAAAACCACTTTTCGCACTTGTGTTAGTGTTGAAAAACCACTTTTCGCACTTGTGTTAGTGTTGAAAAACCACTTTTTGCACCTGTGTTGGTGCAGGGAACCACTTTTGCACTTGTATAAGTGTGGAAAAAACACTTTTTGCACTTATGATAGTGTTGAAAAACCACTTTTCGCACATGTGTTAGTGTTGAAAAACCACTTTTCGCACTTGTGTTAGTGTTGAAAAACCACTTTTCGCACTTGTGTTGGTGCAGGAAACCACTTTTGCACTTGTATTAGTGTGGAAAAAACACTTTTTGCACTTGTGTTAGTGTTGAAAAACCACTTTTCGCACTTGTGTTAGTGTTGAAAAACCACTTTTCGCACTTGTGTTAGTGTTGAAAAACCACTTTTCGCACTTGTGTTAGTGTTGAAAAACCACTTTTCGCACTTGTGTTAGTGTTGAAAACCCACTTTTCGCACTTGTGTTAGTGTGGAAAAACCACTTTTCGCACTTGTGTTAGTGTTGAAAAACCACTTTTCGCACTTGTGTTAGTGTTGAAAAACCACTTTTCGCACTTGTGTTGGTGCAGGAAACCACTTTTGCACTTGTATTAGTGTGGAAAAAACACTTTTTGCACTTGTGATAGTGTTGAAAAACCACTTTTCGCACTTGTGTTAGTGTTGAAAAACAACTTTTCGCACTTGTGTTAGTGTTGAAAAACCACTTTTCGCACTTGTGTTGGAGCAGGAAACCACTTTTGCACTTGTATTAGTGTGGAAAAAACACTTTTCGCACTTGTGTTAGTGTTGAAAAACCACTTTTCGCACTTGTGTTAGTGTTGAAAAACCACTTTTCACACTTGTGTTGGTGCAGGAAACCACTTTTGCACTGGTATTATTGTGGAAAAAACACTTTTTGCACTTGTGTTGGTGTTGAAAAACCACTTTTCTCACTTGTGTTGGTGCAGGAAACCACTTTTGCACTTGTATTAGTGTGGAAAAAACACTTTTTGCACTTGTGATAGTGTTGAAAAAACCACTTTTCGCACTTGTGTTAGTGTTGAAAAACCACTTATCGCACTTGTGTTGGTGCAGGAAACCACTTTTGCACTTGTATTAGTGTGGAAAAACCACTTTTCGCACTTGTGTTAGTGTTGAAAAAACACTTTTTGCACTTGTGATAGTGTTGAAAAACCACTTTTCGCACTTGTGTTAGTGTTGAAAAACCACTTTTCGCACTTGTGTTGGTGCAGGAAACCACTTTTGCACTTGTATTAGTGTGGCAAAACTACTTTCGCACTTGTGTTAGTGTTGAAAAACCACTTTTCGCACTTGTGTTAGTGTTGAAAAACCACTTTTCGCACTTGTGTTATAGTTGAAAACCACTTTTCGCACTTGTGTTAGTGTTGAAAAACCACTTTTCGCACTTGTGTTGGTGCAGGAAACCACTTTTGCACTTGTATTAGTGTGGAAAAAACACTTTTTGCACTTGTGATAGTGTTGAAAAACCACTTTTCGCTCTTGTGTTAGTGTTGAAAAACCACTTTTCGCACTTGTGTTGGTGCAGGAAACCACTTTTGCACTTGTATTAGTGTGGAAAAACCACTTTTCGCACTTGTGTTAGTGTTGAAAAACCACTTTTCGCACTTGTGTTAGTGTTGAAAAACTACTTTTTGCACCTGTGTTGGTGCAGGAAACCACTTTTGCACTTGTATAAGTGTGGAAAAAACACTTTTTGCCCTTGTGATAGTGTTGAAAAACCACTTTTCGCACTTGTGTTAGTGTTGAAAAACCACTTTTCGCACTTGTGTTAGTGTTGAAAAACCACTTTTCGCACTTGTGTTGGTGCAGGAAACCACTTTTGCACTTGTATTAGTGTGGAAAAAACACTTTTTGCACTTGTGTTAGTGTTGAAAAACCACTTTTCGCACTTGTGTTAGTGTTGAAAAACCACTTTTCGCACTTGTGTTAGTGTTGAAAAACCAATTTTCGCACTTGTGTTAGTGTTGAAAAACCACTTTTCGCACTTGTGTTAGTGTTGAAAACCCACTTTTCGCACTTGTGTTAGTGTGGAAAAACCACTTTTCGCACTTGTGTTCGTGTTGAAAAACCACTTTTCGCACTTGTGTTAGTGTTGAAAAACCACTTTTCGCACTTGTGTTGGTGCAGGAAACCACTTTTGCACTTGTATTAGTGTGGAAAAAACACTTTTTGCACTTGTGATAGTGTTGAAAAACCACTTTTCGCACTTGTGTTAGTGTTGAAAAACAACTTTTCGCACTTGTGTTAGTGTTGAAAAACCACTTTTCGCACTTGTGTTGGTGCAGGAAACCACTTTTGCACTTGTATTAGTGTGGAAAAAACACTTTTCGCACTTGTGTTAGTGTTGAAAAACCACTTTTCGCACTTGTGTTAGTGTTGAAAAACCACTTTTCACACTTGTGTTGGTGCAGGAAACCACTTTTGCACTTGTATTATTGTGGAAAAAACACTTTTTGCACTTGTGTTAGTGTTGAAAAACCACTTTTCTCACTTGTGTTGGTGCAGGAAACCACTTTTGCACTTGTATTAGTGTGGAAAAAACACTTTTTGCACTTGTGATAGTGTTGAAAAAACCACTTTTCGCACTTGTGTTAGTGTTGAAAAACCACTTATCGCACTTGTGTTGGTGCAGGAAACCACTTTTGCACTTGTATTAGTGTGGAAAAACCACTTTTCGCACTTGTGTTAGTGTTGAAAAAACACTTTTTGCACTTGTGATAGTGTTGAAAAACCACTTTTCGCACTTGTGTTAGTGTTGAAAAACCACTTTTCGCACTTGTGTTGGTGCAGGAAACCACTTTTGCACTTGTATTAGTGTGGCAAAACTACTTTTCGCACTTGTGTTAGTGTTGAAAAACCACTTTTCGCACTTGTGTTAGTGTTGAAAAACCACTTTTCGCACTTGTGTTAGTGTTGAAAAACCACTTTTCGCACTTGTGTTAGTGTTGAAAAACCACTTTTCACACTTGTGTTGGTGCAGGAAACCACTTTTGCACTTGTATTATTGTGGAAAAAACACTTTTTGCACTTGTGTTAGTGTTGAAAAACCACTTTTCTCACTTGTGTTGGTGCAGGAAACCACTTTTGCACTTGTATTAGTGTGGAAAAAACACTTTTTGCACTTGTGATAGTGTTGAAAAACCACTTTTCGCACTTGTGTTAGTGTTGAAAAACCACTTATCGCACTTGTGTTGGTGCAGGAAACCACTTTTGCACTTGTATTAGTGTGGAAAAAACACTTTTTGCACTTGTGATAGTGTTGAAAAACCACTTTTCGCACTTGTGTTAGTGTTGAAAAACCACTTTTCGCACTTGTGTTAGTGTTGAAAAACCACTTTTCGCACTTGTGTTGGTGCAGGAAACCACTTTTGCACTTGTATTAGTGTGGCAAAACTACTTTTCGCACTTGTGTTAGTGTTGAAAAACCACTTTTCGCACTTGTGTTAGTGTTGAAAAACCACTTTTCGCACTTGTGTTAGTGTTGAAAAACCACTTTTCGCACTTGTGTTAGTGTTGAAAAACCACTTTTCACACTTGTGTTGGTGCAGGAAACCACTTTTGCACTTGTATTATTGTGGAAAAAACACATTTTGCACTTGTGTTAGTGTTGAAAAACCACTTTTCTCACTTGTGTTGGTGCAGGAAACCACTTTTGCACTTGTATTAGTGTGGAAAAAACACTTTTTGCACTTGTGATAGTGTTGAAAAACCACTTTTCGCACTTGTGTTAGTGTTGAAAAACCACTTATCGCACTTGAGTTGGTGCAGGAAACAACTTTTGCACTTGTATTAGTGTGGAAAAAACACTTTTTGCACTTGTGATAGTGTTGAAAAACCACTTTTCGCACTTGTGTTAGTGTTGAAAAACCACTTTTTGCACTTGTGTTGGTGCAGGAAACCACTTTTGCACTTGTATTAGTGTGGAAAAAACACTTTTCGCACTTGTGTTAGTGTTGAAAAACCACTTTTCGCACTTGTGTTGGTGCAGGAAACCACTTTTGCACTTGTATTAGTGTGGAAAAAACACTTTTCGCACTTGTGTTAGTGTTGAAAAACCACTTTTCGCACTTGTGTTAGTGTTGAAAAACCACTTTTCACACTTGTGTTGGTGCAGGAAACCACTTTTGCACTTGTATTATTGTGGAAAAAACACTTTTTGCACTTGTGTTAGTGTTGAAAAACCACTTTTCTCACTTGTGTTAGTGTTGAAAAACCACTTTTCGCACTTGTGTTAGTGTTGAAAAACCACTTTTCACACTTGTGTTGGTGCAGGAAACCACTTTTGCACTTGTATTAGTGTGGAAAAAACACTTTTTGCACTTGTGATAGTGTTGAAAAACCACTTTTCGCACTTGTGTTAGTGTTGAAAAACCACTTTTCGCACTTGTGTTGGTGCAGGAAACCACTTTTGCACTTGTATTATTGTGGAAAAAACACTTTTTACACTTGTGATAGTGTTGAAAAACCACTTTTCGCACTTGTGTTAGTGTTGAAAAACCACTTTTCGCACTTGTGTTGGTGCAGGAAACCACTTTTGCACTTGTATTAGTGTGGAAAAACCACTTTTCGCACTTGTTTTAGTGTTGAAAAACCACTTTTCGCACTTGTGTTAGTGTTGAAAAACCACTTTTCGCACTTGTGTTAGTGTTGAAAAACCACTTTTCACACTTGTGTTGGTGCAGGAAACCACTTTTGCACTTGTATTAGTGTGGAAAAAACACTTTTTACACTTGTGATAGTGTTGAAAAACCACTTTTCGCACTTGTGTTAGTGTTGAAAAACCACTTTTCGCACTTGTGTTGGTGCAGGAAACCACTTTTGCACTTGTATTAGTGTGGAAAAACCACTTTTCGCACTTGTTTTAGTGTTGAAAAACCACTTTTCGCACTTGTGTTAGTGTTGAAAAACCACTTTTCGCACTTGTGTTAGTGTTGAAAAACCACTTTTCGCACTTGTGTTAGTGTTGAAAAACCACTTTTCACACTTGTGTTGGTGCAGGAAACCACTTTTGCACTTGTATTATTGTGGAAAAAACACTTTTTGCACTTGTGTTAGTGTTGAAAAACCACTTTTCTCACTTGTGTTGGTGCAGGAAACCACTTTTGCACTTGTATTAGTGTGGAAAAAACACTTTTTGCACTTGTGATAGTGTTGAAAAAACCACTTTTCGCACTTGTGTTAGTGTTGAAAAACCACTTATCGCACTTGTGTTGGTGCAGGAAACCACTTTTGCACTTGTATTAGTGTGGAAAAACCACTTTTCGCACTTGTGTTAGTGTTGAAAAAACACTTTTTGCACTTGTGATAGTGTTGAAAAACCACTTTTCGCACTTGTGTTAGTGTTGAAAAACCACTTTTCGCACTTGTGTTGGTGCAGGAAACCACTTTTGCACTTGTATTAGTGTGGCAAAACTACTTTTCGCACTTGTGTTAGTGTTGAAAAACCACTTTTCGCACTTGTGTTAGTGTTGAAAAACCACTTTTCGCACTTGTGTTAGTGTTGAAAAACCACTTTTTGCACTTGTGTTAGTGTTGAAAAACCACTTTTCACACTTGTGTTGGTGCAGGAAACCACTTTTGCACTTGTATTATTGTGGAAAAAACACTTTTTGCACTTGTGTTAGTGTTGAAAAACCACTTTTCTCACTTGTGTTGGTGCAGGAAACCACTTTTGCACTTGTATTAGTGTGGAAAAAACACTTTTTTCACTTGTGATAGTGTTGAAAAACCACTTTTCGCACTTGTGTTAGTGTTGAAAAACCACTTATCGCACTTGTGTTGGTGCAGGAAACCACTTTTGCACTTGTATTAGTGTGGAAAAAACACTTTTTGCACTTGTGATGGTGTTGAAAAACCACTTTTCGCACTTGTGTTACTGTTGAAAAACCACTTTTCGCACTTGTGTTAGTGTTGAAAAACCACTTTTCGCACTTGTGTTGGTGCAGGAAACCACTTTTGCACTTGTATTAGTGTGGCAAAACTACTTTTCGCACTTGTGTTAGTGTTGAAAAACCACTTTTCGCACTTGTGTTAGTGTTGAAAAACCACTTTTCGCACTTGTGTTAGTGTTGAAAAACCACTTTTCGCACTTGTGTTAGTGTTGAAAAACCACTTTTCACACTTGTGTTGGTGCAGGAAACCACTTTTGCACTTGTATTATTGTGGAAAAAACACATTTTGCACTTGTGTTAGTGTTGAAAAACCACTTTTCTCACTTGTGTTGGTGCAGGAAACCACTTTTGCACTTGTATTAGTGTGGAAAAAACACTTTTTGCACTTGTGATAGTGTTGAAAAACCACTTTTCGCACTTGTGTTAGTGTTGAAAAACCACTTATCGCACTTGAGTTGGTGCAGGAAACCACTTTTGCACTTGTATTAGTGTGGAAAAAACACTTTTTGCACTTGTGATAGTGTTGAAAAACCACTTTTCGCACTTGTGTTAGTGTTGAAAAACCACTTTTTGCACTTGTGTTGGTGCAGGAAACCACTTTTGCACTTGTATTAGTGTGGAAAAAACACTTTTCGCACTTGTGTTAGTGTTGAAAAACCACTTTTCGCACTTGTGTTGGTGCAGGAAACCACTTTTGCACTTGTATTAGTGTGGAAAAAACACTTTTCGCACTTGTGTTAGTGTTGAAAAACCACTTTTCGCACTTGTGTTAGTGTTGAAAAACCACTTTTCACACTTGTGTTGGTGCAGGAAACCACTTTTGCACTTGTATTATTGTGGAAAAAACACTTTTTGCACTTGTGTTAGTGTTGAAAAACCACTTTTCTCACTTGTGTTAGTGTTGAAAAACCACTTTTCGCACTTGTGTTAGTGTTGAAAAACCACTTTTCACACTTGTGTTGGTGCAGGAAACCACTTTTGCACTTGTATTAGTGTGGAAAAAACACTTTTTGCACTTGTGATAGTGTTGAAAAACCACTTTTCGCACTTGTGTTAGTGTTGAAAAACCACTTTTCGCACTTGTGTTGGTGCAGGAAACCACTTTTGCACTTGTATTATTGTGGAAAAAACACTTTTTACACTTGTGATAGTGTTGAAAAACCACTTTTCGCACTTGTGTTAGTGTTGAAAAACCACTTTTCGCACTTGTGTTGGTGCAGGAAACCACTTTTGCACTTGTATTAGTGTGGAAAAACCACTTTTCGCACTTGTTTTAGTGTTGAAAAACCACTTTTCGCACTTGTGTTAGTGTTGAAAAACCACTTTTCGCACTTGTGTTAGTGTTGAAAAACCACTTTTCACACTTGTATTGGTGCAGGAAACCACTTTTGCACTTGTATTAGTGTGGAAAAAACACTTTTCGCACTTGTGTTAGTGTTGAAAACCACTTTTCGCACTTGTGTTAGTGTTGAAAAACCACTTTTCGCACTTGTGTTGGTGCAGGAAACCACTTTTGCACTTGTATTAGTGTGGAAAAAACACTTTTTGCACTTGTGATAGTGTTGAAAAACCACTTTTCGCACTTGTGTTAGTGTTGAAAAACCACTTTTCGCACTTGTGTTGGTGCAGGAAACCACTTTTGCACTTGTATTAGTGTGGAAAAACCACTTTTCGCACTTGTGTTAGTGTTGAAAAACCACTTTTCGCACTTGTGTTAGTGTTGAAAAACCACTTTTTGCACCTGTGTTGGTGCAGGAAACCACTTTTGCACTTGTATAAGTGTTGAAAAACCACTTTTCGCACTTGTGTTAGTGTTGAAAAACCACTTTTCGCACTTGTGTTAGTGTTGAAAAACCACTTTTCGCACTTGTGTTGGTGCAGGAAACCACTTTTGCACTTGTATTAGTGTGGAAAAAACACTTTTTGCACTTGTGTTAGTGTTGAAAAACCACTTTTCGCACTTGTGTTAGTGTTGAAAAACCACTTTTCGCACTTGTGTTAGTGTTGAAAAACCACTTTTCGCACTTGTGTTAGTGTTGAAAAACCACTTTTCGCACTTGTGTTAGTGTTGAAAACCCACTTTTCGCACTTGTGTTAGTGTGGAAAAACCACTTTTCGCACTTGTGTTCGTGTTGAAAAACCACTTTTCGCACTTGTGTTAGTGTTGAAAAACCACTTTTCGCACTTGTGTTGGTGCAGGAAACCACTTTTGCACTTGTATTAGTGTGGAAAAAACACTTTTTGCACTTGTGATAGTGTTGAAAAACCACTTTTCGCACTTGTGTTAGGGTTGAAAAACAACTTTTCGCACTTGTGTTAGTGTTGAAAAACCACTTTTCGCACTTGTGTTGGTGCAGGAAACCACTTTTGCACTTGTATTAGTGTGGCAAAACTACTTTTCGCACTTGTGTTAGTGTTGAAAAACCACTTTTCGCACTTGTGTTAGTGTTGAAAAACCACTTTTCGCACTTGTGTTAGTGTTGAAAAACCACTTTTCGCACTTGTGTTAGTGTTGAAAAACCACTTTTCACACTTGTGTTGGTGCAGGAAACCACTTTTGCACTTGTATTATTGTGGAAAAAACACTTTTTGCACTTGTGTTAGTGTTGAAAAACCACTTTTCTCACTTGTGTTGGTGCAGGAAACCACTTTTGCACTTGTATTAGTGTGGAAAAAACACTTTTTGCACTTGTGATAGTGTTGAAAAACCACTTTTCGCACTTGTGTTAGTGTTGAAAAACCACTTATCGCACTTGTGTTGGTGCAGGAAACCACTTTTGCACTTGTATTAGTGTGGAAAAAACACTTTTTGCACTTGTGATAGTGTTGAAAAACCACTTTTCGCACTTGTGTTAGTGTTGAAAAACTACTTTTCGCACTTGTGTTGGTGCAGGAAACCACTTTTGCACTTGTATTAGTGTGGAAAAAACACTTTTCGCACTTGTGTTAGTGTTGAAAAACCACTTTTCGCACTTGTGTTGGTGCAGGAAACCACTTTTACACTTGTATTAGTGTGGAAAAAACACTTTTCGCACTTGTGTTAGTGTTGAAAAACCACTTTTCGCACTTGTGTTAGTGTTGAAAAACCACTTTTCACACTTGTGTTGGTGCAGGAAACCACTTTTGCAATTGTATTATTGTGGAAAAAACACTTTTTGCACTTGTGTTAGTGTTGAAAAACCACTTTTCTCACTTGTGTTAGTGTTGAAAAACCACTTTTCGCACTTGTGTTAGTGTTGAAAAACCACTTTTCACACTTGTGTTGGTGCAGGAAACCACTTTTGCACTTGTATTAGTGTGGAAAAAACACTTTTTGCACTTGTGATAGTGTTGAAAAACCACTTTTCGCACTTGTGTTAGTGTTGAAAAACCACTTTTCGCACTTGTGTTGGTGCAGGAAACCACTTTTGCACTTGTATTATTGTGGAAAAAACACTTTTTGCACTTGTGATAGTGTTGAAAAACCACTTTTCGCACTTGTGTTAGTGTTGAAGAACCACTTTTCGCACTTGTGTTGGTGCAGGAAACCACTTTTGCACTTGCATTAGTGTGGAAAAACCACTTTTCGCACTTGTGTTAGTGTTGAAAAACCACTTTTCGCACTTGTGTTAGTGTTGAAAAACCACTTTTCACACTTGTGTTGGTGCAGGAAACCACTTTTGCACTTGTATTATTGTGGAAAAAACACATTTTGCACTTGTGTTAGTGTTGAAAAACCACTTTTCTCACTTGTGTTGGTGCAGGAAACCACTTTTGCACTTGTATTAGTGTGGAAAAAACACTTTTTGCACTTGTGATAGTGTTGAAAAACCACTTTTCGCACTTGTGTTAGTGTTGAAAAACCACTTATCGCACTTGAGTTGGTGCAGGAAACCACTTTTGCACTTGTATTAGTGTGGAAAAAACACTTTTTGCACTTGTGATAGTGTTGAAAAACCACTTTTCGCACTTGTGTTAGTGTTGAAAAACCACTTTTTGCACTTGTGTTGGTGCAGGAAACCACTTTTGCACTTGTATTAGTGTGGAAAAAACACTTTTCGCACTTGTGTTAGTGTTGAAAAACCACTTTTCGCACTTGTGTTGGTGCAGGAAACCACTTTTGCACTTGTATTAGTGTGGAAAAAACACTTTTCGCACTTGTGTTAGTGTTGAAAAACCACTTTTCGCACTTGTGTTAGTGTTGAAAAACCACTTTTCACACTTGTGTTGGTGCAGGAAACCACTTTTGCACTTGTATTATTGTGGAAAAAACACTTTTTGCACTTGTGTTAGTGTTGAAAAACCACTTTTCTCACTTGTGTTAGTGTTGAAAAACCACTTTTCGCACTTGTGTTAGTGTTGAAAAACCACTTTTCACACTTGTGTTGGTGCAGGAAACCACTTTTGCACTTGTATTAGTGTGGAAAAAACACTTTTTGCACTTGTGATAGTGTTGAAAAACCACTTTTCGCACTTGTGTTAGTGTTGAAAAACCACTTTTCGCACTTGTGTTGGTGCAGGAAACCACTTTTGCACTTGTATTATTGTGGAAAAAACACTTTTTACACTTGTGATAGTGTTGAAAAACCACTTTTCGCACTTGTGTTAGTGTTGAAAAACCACTTTTCGCACTTGTGTTGGTGCAGGAAACCACTTTTGCACTTGTATTAGTGTGGAAAAACCACTTTTCGCACTTGTTTTAGTGTTGAAAAACCACTTTTCGCACTTGTGTTAGTGTTGAAAAACCACTTTTCGCACTTGTGTTAGTGTTGAAAAACCACTTTTCACACTTGTGTTGGTGCAGGAAACCACTTTTGCACTTGTATTAGTGTGGAAAAAACACTTTTCGCACTTGTGTTAGTGTTGAAAACCACTTTTCGCACTTGTGTTAGTGTTGAAAAACCACTTTTCGCACTTGTGTTGGTGCAGGAAACCACTTTTGCACTTGTATTAGTGTGGAAAAAACACTTTTTGCACTTGTGATAGTGTTGAAAAACCACTTTTCTCACTTGTGTTGGTGCAGGAAACCACTTTTGCACTTGTATTAGTGTGGAAAAAACACTTTTTTCACTTGTGATAGTGTTGAAAAACCACTTTTCGCACTTGTGTTAGTGTTGAAAAACCACTTATCGCACTTGTGTTGGTGCAGGAAACCACTTTTGCACTTGTATTAGTGTGGAAAAAACACTTTTTGCACTTGTGATAGTGTTGAAAAACCACTTTTCGCACTTGTGTTAGTGTTGAAAAACCACTTTTCGCACTTGTGTTAGTGTTGAAAAACCACTTTTCGCACTTGTGTTGGTGCAGGAAACCACTTTTGCACTTGTATTAGTGTGGCAAAACTACTTTTCGCACTTGTGTTAGTGTTGAAAAACCACTTTTCGCACTTGTGTTAGTGTTGACAAACCACTTTTCGCACTTGTGTTAGTGTTGAAAAACCACTTTTCGCACTTGTGTTAGTGTTGAAAAACCACTTTTCACACTTGTGTTGGTGCAGGAAACCACTTTTGCACTTGTATTATTGTGGAAAAAACACATTTTGCACTTGTGTTAGTGTTGAAAAACCACTTTTCTCACTTGTGTTGGTGCAGGAAACCACTTTTGCACTTGTATTAGTGTGGAAAAAACACTTTTTGCACTTGTGATAGTGTTGAAAAACCACTTTTCGCACTTGTGTTAGTGTTGAAAAACCACTTATCGCACTTGAGTTGGTGCAGGAAACCACTTTTGCACTTGTATTAGTGTGGAAAAAACACTTTTTGCACTTGTGATAGTGTTGAAAAACCACTTTTCGCACTTGTGTTAGTGTTGAAAAACCACTTTTTGCACTTGTGTTGGTGCAGGAAACCACTTTTGCACTTGTATTAGTGTGGAAAAAACACTTTTCGCACTTGTGTTAGTGTTGAAAAACCACTTTTCGCACTTGTGTTGGTGCAGGAAACCACTTTTGCACTTGTATTAGTGTGGAAAAAACACTTTTCGCACTTGTGTTAGTGTTGAAAAACCACTTTTTGCACTTGTGTTAGTGTTGAAAAACCACTTTTCACACTTGTGTTGGTGCAGGAAACCACTTTTGCACTTGTATTATTGTGGAAAAAACACTTTTTGCACTTGTGTTAGTGTTGAAAAACCACTTTTCTCACTTCTGTTAGTGTTGAAAAACCACTTTTCGCACTTGTGTTAGTGTTGAAAAACCACTTTTCACACTTGTGTTGGTGCAGGAAACCACTTTTGCACTTGTATTAGTGTGGAAAAAACACTTTTTGCACTTGTGATAGTGTTGAAAAACCACTTTTCGCACTTGTGTTAGTGTTGAAAAACCACTTTTCGCACTTGTGTTGGTGCAGGAAACCACTTTTGCACTTGTATTATTGTGGAAAAAACACTTTTTACACTTGTGATAGTGTTGAAAAACCACTTTTCGCACTTGTGTTAGTGTTGAAAAACCACTTTTCGCACTTGTGTTGGTGCAGGAAACCACTTTTGCACTTGTATTAGTGTGGAAAAACCACTTTTCGCACTTGTTTTAGTGTTGAAAAACCACTTTTCGCACTTGTGTTAGTGTTGAAAAACCACTTTTCGCACTTGTGTTAGTGTTGAAAAACCACTTTTCACACTTGTATTGGTGCAGGAAACCACTTTTGCACTTGTATTAGTGTGGAAAAAACACTTTTCGCACTTGTGTTAGTGTTGAAAACCACTTTTCGCACTTGTGTTAGTGTTGAAAAACCACTTTTCGCACTTGTGTTGGTGCAGGAAACCACTTTTGCACTTGTATTAGTGTGGAAAAACCACTTTTCACACTTGTGTTAGTGTTGAAAAACCACTTTTCGCACTTGTGTTAGTGTTGAAAAACCACTTTTTGCACCTGTGTTGGTGCAGGAAACCACTTTTGCACTTGTATAAGTGTTGAAAAACCACTTTTCGCACTTGTGTTAGTGTTGAAAAACCACTTTTCGCACTTGTGTTAGTGTTGAAAAACCACTTTTCGCACTTGTGTTGGTGCAGGAAACCACTTTTGCACTTGTATTAGTGTGGAAAAAACACTTTTTGCACTTGTGTTAGTGTTGAAAAACCACTTTTCGCACTTGTGTTAGTGTTGAAAAACCACTTTTCGCACTTGTGTTAGTGTTGAAAAACCACTTTTCGCACTTGTGTTAGTGTTGAAAAACCACTTTTCGCACTTGTGTTAGTGTTGAAAACCCACTTTTCGCACTTGTGTTAGTGTGGAAAAACCACTTTTCGCACTTGTGTTCGTGTTGAAAAACCACTTTTCGCACTTGTGTTAGTGTTGAAAAACCACTTTTCGCACTTGTGTTGGTGCAGGAAACCACTTTTGCACTTGTATTAGTGTGGAAAAAACACTTTTTGCACTTGTGATAGTGTTGAAAAACCACTTTTCGCACTTGTGTTAGGGTTGAAAAACAACTTTTCGCACTTGTGTTAGTGTTGAAAAACCACTTTTCGCACTTGTGTTGGTGCAGGAAACCACTTTTGCACTTGTATTAGTGTGGCAAAACTACTTTTCGCACTTGTGTTAGTGTTGAAAAACCACTTTTCGCACTTGTGTTAGTGTTGAAAAACCACTTTTCGCACTTGTGTTAGTGTTGAAAAACCACTTTTCGCACTTGTGTTAGTGTTGAAAAACCACTTTTCACGCTTGTGTTGGTGCAGGAAACCACTTTTGCACTTGTATTATTGTGGAAAAAACACTTTTTGCACTTGTGTTAGTGTTGAAAAACCACTTTTCTCACTTGTATTGGTGCAGGAAACCACTTTTGCACTTGTATTAGTGTGGAAAAAACACTTTTTGCACTTGTGATAGTGTTGAAAAACCACTTTTCGCACTTGTGTTAGTGTTGAAAAACCACTTATCGCACTTGTGTTGGTGCAGGAAACCACTTTTGCACTTGTATTAGTGTGGAAAAAACACTTTTTGCACTTGTGATAGTGTTGAAAAACCACTTTTCGCACTTGTGTTAGTGTTGAAAAACTACTTTTCGCACTTGTGTTGGTGCAGGAAACCACTTTTGCACTTGTATTAGTGTGGAAAAAACACTTTTCGCACTTGTGTTAGTGTTGAAAAACCACTTTTCGCACTTGTGTTGGTGCAGGAAACCACTTTTACACTTGTATTAGTGTGGAAAAAACACTTTTCGCACTTGTGTTAGTGTTGAAAAACCACTTTTCGCACTTGTGTTAGTGTTGAAAAACCACTTTTCACACTTGTGTTGGTGCAGGAAACCACTTTTGCAATTGTATTATTGTGGAAAAAACACTTTTTGCACTTGTGTTAGTGTTGAAAAACCACTTTTCTCACTTGTGTTAGTGTTGAAAAACCACTTTTCGCACTTGTGTTAGTGTTGAAAAACCACTTTTCACACTTGTGTTGGTGCAGGAAACCACTTTTGCACTTGTATTAGTGTGGAAAAAACACTTTTTGCACTTGTGATAGTGTTGAAAAACCACTTTTCGCACTTGTGTTAGTGTTGAAAAACCACTTTTCGCACTTGTGTTGGTGCAGGAAACCACTTTTGCACTTGTATTATTGTGGAAAAAACACTTTTTGCACTTGTGATAGTGTTGAAAAACCACTTTTCGCACTTGTGTTAGTGTTGAAGAACCACTTTTCGCACTTGTGTTGGTGCAGGAAACCACTTTTGCACTTGCATTAGTGTGGAAAAACCACTTTTCGCACTTGTGTTAGTGTTGAAAAACCACTTTTCGCACTTGTGTTAGTGTTGAAAAACCACTTTTCACACTTGTGTTGGTGCAGGAAACCACTTTTGCACTTGTATTATTGTGGAAAAAACACATTTTGCACTTGTGTTAGTGTTGAAAAACCACTTTTCTCACTTGTGTTGGTGCAGGAAACCACTTTTGCACTTGTATTAGTGTGGAAAAAACACTTTTTGCACTTGTGATAGTGTTGAAAAACCACTTTTCGCACTTGTGTTAGTGTTGAAAAACCACTTATCGCACTTGAGTTGGTGCAGGAAACCACTTTTGCACTTGTATTAGTGTGGAAAAAACACTTTTTGCACTTGTGATAGTGTTGAAAAACCACTTTTCGCACTTGTGTTAGTGTTGAAAAACCACTTTTTGCACTTGTGTTGGTGCAGGAAACCACTTTTGCACTTGTATTAGTGTGGAAAAAACACTTTTCGCACTTGTGTTAGTGTTGAAAAACCACTTTTCGCACTTGTGTTGGTGCAGGAAACCACTTTTGCACTTGTATTAGTGTGGAAAAAACACTTTTCGCACTTGTGTTAGTGTTGAAAAACCACTTTTCGCACTTGTGTTAGTGTTGAAAAACCACTTTTCACACTTGTGTTGGTGCAGGAAACCACTTTTGCACTTGTATTATTGTGGAAAAAACACTTTTTGCACTTGTGTTAGTGTTGAAAAACCACTTTTCTCACTTGTGTTAGTGTTGAAAAACCACTTTTCGCACTTGTGTTAGTGTTGAAAAACCACTTTTCACACTTGTGTTGGTGCAGGAAACCACTTTTGCACTTGTATTAGTGTGGAAAAAACACTTTTTGCACTTGTGATAGTGTTGAAAAACCACTTTTCGCACTTGTGTTAGTGTTGAAAAACCACTTTTCGCACTTGTGTTGGTGCAGGAAACCACTTTTGCACTTGTATTATTGTGGAAAAAACACTTTTTACACTTGTGATAGTGTTGAAAAACCACTTTTCGCACTTGTGTTAGTGTTGAAAAACCACTTTTCGCACTTGTGTTGGTGCAGGAAACCACTTTTGCACTTGTATTAGTGTGGAAAAACCACTTTTCGCACTTGTTTTAGTGTTGAAAAACCACTTTTCGCACTTGTGTTAGTGTTGAAAAACCACTTTTCGCACTTGTGTTAGTGTTGAAAAACCACTTTTCACACTTGTGTTGGTGCAGGAAACCACTTTTGCACTTGTATTAGTGTGGAAAAAACACTTTTCGCACTTGTGTTAGTGTTGAAAACCACTTTTCGCACTTGTGTTAGTGTTGAAAAACCACTTTTCGCACTTGTGTTGGTGCAGGAAACCACTTTTGCACTTGTATTAGTGTGGAAAAAACACTTTTTGCACTTGTGATAGTGTTGAAAAACCACTTTTCGCACTTGTGTTAGTGTTGAAAAACCACTTTTCGCACTTGTGTTGGTGCAGGAAACCACTTTTGCACTTGTATTAGTGTGGAAAAACCACTTTTCGCACTTGTGTTAGTGTTGAAAAACCACTTTTCGCACTTGTGTTAGTGTTGAAAAACCACTTTTTGCACCTGTGTTGGTGCAGGAAACCACTTTTGCACTTGTATAAGTGTTGAAAAACCACTTTTCGCACTTGTGTTAGTGTTGAAAAACCACTTTTCGCACTTGTGTTAGTGTTGAAAAACCACTTTTCGCACTTGTGTTGGTGCAGGAAACCACTTTTGCACTTGTATTAGTGTGGAAAAAACACTTTTTGCACTTGTGTTAGTGTTGAAAAACCACTTTTCGCACTTGTGTTAGTGTTGAAAAACCACTTTTCGCACTTGTGTTAGTGTTGAAAAACCACTTTTCGCACTTGTGTTAGTGTTGAAAAACCACTTTTCGCACTTGTGTTAGTGTTGAAAAACCACTTTTCACGCTTGTGTTGGTGCAGGAAACCACTTTTGCACTTGTATTATTGTGGAAAAAACACTTTTTGCACTTGTGTTAGTGTTGAAAAACCACTTTTCTCACTTGTATTGGTGCAGGAAACCACTTTTGCACTTGTATTAGTGTGGAAAAAACACTTTTTGCACTTGTGATAGTGTTGAAAAACCACTTTTCGCACTTGTGTTAGTGTTGAAAAACCACTTATCGCACTTGTGTTGGTGCAGGAAACCACTTTTGCACTTGTATTAGTGTGGAAAAAACACTTTTTGCACTTGTGATAGTGTTGAAAAACCACTTTTCGCACTTGTGTTAGTGTTGAAAAACTACTTTTCGCACTTGTGTTGGTGCAGGAAACCACTTTTGCACTTGTATTAGTGTGGAAAAAACACTTTTCGCACTTGTGTTAGTGTTGAAAAACCACTTTTCGCACTTGTGTTGGTGCAGGAAACCACTTTTACACTTGTATTAGTGTGGAAAAAACACTTTTCGCACTTGTGTTAGTGTTGAAAAACCACTTTTCGCACTTGTGTTAGTGTTGAAAAACCACTTTTCACACTTGTGTTGGTGCAGGAAACCACTTTTGCAATTGTATTATTGTGGAAAAAACACTTTTTGCACTTGTGTTAGTGTTGAAAAACCACTTTTCTCACTTGTGTTAGTGTTGAAAAACCACTTTTCGCACTTGTGTTAGTGTTGAAAAACCACTTTTCACACTTGTGTTGGTGCAGGAAACCACTTTTGCACTTGTATTAGTGTGGAAAAAACACTTTTTGCACTTGTGATAGTGTTGAAAAACCACTTTTCGCACTTGTGTTAGTGTTGAAAAACCACTTTTCGCACTTGTGTTGGTGCAGGAAACCACTTTTGCACTTGTATTATTGTGGAAAAAACACTTTTTGCACTTGTGATAGTGTTGAAAAACCACTTTTCGCACTTGTGTTAGTGTTGAAGAACCACTTTTCGCACTTGTGTTGGTGCAGGAAACCACTTTTGCACTTGCATTAGTGTGGAAAAACCACTTTTCGCACTTGTGTTAGTGTTGAAAAACCACTTTTCGCACTTGTGTTAGTGTTGAAAAACCACTTTTCACACTTGTGTTGGTGCAGGAAACCACTTTTGCACTTGTATTATTGTGGAAAAAACACATTTTGCACTTGTGTTAGTGTTGAAAAACCACTTTTCTCACTTGTGTTGGTGCAGGAAACCACTTTTGCACTTGTATTAGTGTGGAAAAAACACTTTTTGCACTTGTGATAGTGTTGAAAAACCACTTTTCGCACTTGTGTTAGTGTTGAAAAACCACTTATCGCACTTGAGTTGGTGCAGGAAACCACTTTTGCACTTGTATTAGTGTGGAAAAAACACTTTTTGCACTTGTGATAGTGTTGAAAAACCACTTTTCGCACTTGTGTTAGTGTTGAAAAACCACTTTTTGCACTTGTGTTGGTGCAGGAAACCACTTTTGCACTTGTATTAGTGTGGAAAAAACACTTTTCGCACTTGTGTTAGTGTTGAAAAACCACTTTTCGCACTTGTGTTGGTGCAGGAAACCACTTTTGCACTTGTATTAGTGTGGAAAAAACACTTTTCGCACTTGTGTTAGTGTTGAAAAACCACTTTTCGCACTTGTGTTAGTGTTGAAAAACCACTTTTCACACTTGTGTTGGTGCAGGAAACCACTTTTGCACTTGTATTATTGTGGAAAAAACACTTTTTGCACTTGTGTTAGTGTTGAAAAACCACTTTTCTCACTTGTGTTAGTGTTGAAAAACCACTTTTCGCACTTGTGTTAGTGTTGAAAAACCACTTTTCACACTTGTGTTGGTGCAGGAAACCACTTTTGCACTTGTATTAGTGTGGAAAAAACACTTTTTGCACTTGTGATAGTGTTGAAAAACCACTTTTCGCACTTGTGTTAGTGTTGAAAAACCACTTTTCGCACTTGTGTTGGTGCAGGAAACCACTTTTGCACTTGTATTATTGTGGAAAAAACACTTTTTACACTTGTGATAGTGTTGAAAAACCACTTTTCGCACTTGTGTTAGTGTTGAAAAACCACTTTTCGCACTTGTGTTGGTGCAGGAAACCACTTTTGCACTTGTATTAGTGTGGAAAAACCACTTTTCGCACTTGTTTTAGTGTTGAAAAACCACTTTTCGCACTTGTGTTAGTGTTGAAAAACCACTTTTCGCACTTGTGTTAGTGTTGAAAAACCACTTTTCACACTTGTGTTGGTGCAGGAAACCACTTTTGCACTTGTATTAGTGTGGAAAAAACACTTTTCGCACTTGTGTTAGTGTTGAAAACCACTTTTCGCACTTGTGTTAGTGTTGAAAAACCACTTTTCGCACTTGTGTTGGTGCAGGAAACCACTTTTGCACTTGTATTAGTGTGGAAAAAACACTTTTTGCACTTGTGATAGTGTTGAAAAACCACTTTTCGCACTTGTGTTAGTGTTGAAAAACCACTTTTCGCACTTGTGTTGGTGCAGGAAACCACTTTTGCACTTGTATTAGTGTGGAAAAACCACTTTTCGCACTTGTGTTAGTGTTGAAAAACCACTTTTCGCACTTGTGTTAGTGTTGAAAAACCACTTTTTGCACCTGTGTTGGTGCAGGAAACCACTTTTGCACTTGTATAAGTGTTGAAAAACCACTTTTCGCACTTGTGTTAGTGTTGAAAAACCACTTTTCGCACTTGTGTTAGTGTTGAAAAACCACTTTTCGCACTTGTGTTGGTGCAGGAAACCACTTTTGCACTTGTATTAGTGTGGAAAAAACACTTTTTGCACTTGTGTTAGTGTTGAAAAACCACTTTTCGCACTTGTGTTAGTGTTGAAAAACCACTTTTCGCACTTGTGTTAGTGTTGAAAAACCACTTTTCGCACTTGTGTTAGTGTTGAAAAACCACTTTTCGCACTTGTGTTAGTGTTGAAAACCCACTTTTCGCACTTGTGTTAGTGTGGAAAAACCACTTTTCGCACTTGTGTTCGTGTTGAAAAACCACTTTTCGCACTTGTGTTAGTGTTGAAAAACCACTTTTCGCACTTGTGTTGGTGCAGGAAACCACTTTTGCACTTGTATTAGTGTGGAAAAAACACTTTTTGCACTTGTGATAGTGTTGAAAAACCACTTTTCGCACTTGTGTTAGGGTTGAAAAACAACTTTTCGCACTTGTGTTAGTGTTGAAAAACCACTTTTCGCACTTGTGTTGGTGCAGGAAACCACTTTTGCACTTGTATTAGTGTGGCAAAACTACTTTTCGCACTTGTGTTAGTGTTGAAAAACCACTTTTCGCACTTGTGTTAGTGTTGAAAAACCACTTTTCGCACTTGTGTTAGTGTTGAAAAACCACTTTTCGCACTTGTGTTAGTGTTGAAAAACCACTTTTCACACTTGTGTTGGTGCAGGAAACCACTTTTGCACTTGTATTATTGTGGAAAAAACACTTTTTGCACTTGTGTTAGTGTTGAAAAACCACTTTTCTCACTTGTGTTGGTGCAGGAAACCACTTTTGCACTTGTATTAGTGTGGAAAAAACACTTTTTGCACTTGTGATAGTGTTGAAAAACCACTTTTCGCACTTGTGTTAGTGTTGAAAAACCACTTATCGCACTTGTGTTGGTGCAGGAAACCACTTTTGCACTTGTATTAGTGTGGAAAAAACACTTTTTGCACTTGTGATAGTGTTGAAAAACCACTTTTCGCACTTGTGTTAGTGTTGAAAAACTACTTTTCGCACTTGTGTTGGTGCAGGAAACCACTTTTGCACTTGTATTAGTGTGGAAAAAACACTTTTCGCACTTGTGTTAGTGTTGAAAAACCACTTTTCGCACTTGTGTTGGTGCAGGAAACCACTTTTACACTTGTATTAGTGTGGAAAAAACACTTTTCGCACTTGTGTTAGTGTTGAAAAACCACTTTTCGCACTTGTGTTAGTGTTGAAAAACCACTTTTCACACTTGTGTTGGTGCAGGAAACCACTTTTGCACTTGTATTTTTGTGGAAAAAACACTTTTTGCACTTGTGTTAGTGTTGAAAAACCACTTTTCTCACTTGTGTTAGTGTTGAAAAACCACTTTTCGCACTTGTGTTAGTGTTGAAAAACCACTTTTCACACTTGTGTTGGTGCAGGAAACCACTTTTGCACTTGTATTAGTGTGGAAAAAACACTTTTTGCACTTGTGATAGTGTTGAAAAACCACTTTTCGCACTTGTGTTAGTGTTGAAAAACCACTTTTCGCACTTGTGTTGGTGCAGGAAACCACTTTTGCACTTGTATTATTGTGGAAAAAACACTTTTTGCACTTGTGATAGTGTTGAAAAACCACTTTTCGCACTTGTGTTAGTGTTGAAGAACCACTTTTCGCACTTGTGTTGGTGCAGGAAACCACTTTTGCACTTGCATTAGTGTGGAAAAACCACTTTTCGCACTTGTTTTAGTGTTGAAAAACCACTTTTCGCACTTGTGTTAGTGTTGAAAAACCACTTTTCGCACTTGTGTTAGTGTTGAAAAACCACTTTTCACACTTGTGTTGGTGCAGGAAACCACTTTTGCACTTGTATTAGTGTGGAAAAAACACTTTTCGCACTTGTGTTAGTGTTGAAAACCACTTTTCGCACTTGTGTTAGTGTTGAAAAACCACTTTTCGCACTTGTGTTGGTGCAGGAAACCACTTTTGCACTTGTATTAGTGTGGAAAAAACACTTTTTGCACTTGTGATAGTGTTGAAAAACCACTTTTCGCACTTGTGTTCGTGTTGAAAAACCACTTTTCGCACTTGTGTTGGTGCAGGAAACCACTTTTGCACTTGTATTAGTGTGGAAAAACCACTTTTCGCACTTGTGTTAGTGTTGAAAAACCACTTTTCGCACTTGTGTTAGTGTTGAAAAACCACTTTTTGCACCTGTGTTGGTGCAGGAAACCACTTTTGCACTTGTATAAGTGTGGAAAAAACACTTTTTGCACTTGTGATAGTGTTGAAAAACCACTTTTCGCACTTGTGTTAGTGTTGAAAAACCACTTTTCGCACTTGTGTTAGTGTTGAAAAACCACTTTTCGCACTTGTGTTGGTGCAGGAAACCACTTTTGCACTTGTATTAGTGTGGAAAAAACACTTTTTGCACTTGTGTTAGTGTTGAAAAACCACTTTTCGCACTTGTGTTAGTGTTGAAAAACCACTTTTCGCACTTGTGTTAGTGTTGAAAAACCACTTTTCGCACTTGTGTTAGGGTTGAAAAACCACTTTTCGCACTTGTGTTAGTGTTGAAAACCCACTTTTCGCACTTGTGTTAGTGTGGAAAACCACTTTTCGCACTTGTGTTCGTGTTGAAAAACCACTTTTCGCACTTGTGTTAGTGTTGAAAAACCACTTTTCGCACTTGTGTTGGTGCAGGAAACCACTTTTGCACTTGTATTAGTGTGGAAAAAACACTTTTTGCACTTGTGATAGTGTTGAAAAACCACTTTTCGCACTTGTGTTAGTGTTGAAAAACAACTTTTCGCACTTGTGTTAGTGTTGAAAAACCACTTTTCGCACTTGTGTTGGTGCAGGAAACCACTTTTGCACTTGTATTAGTGTGGAAAAAACACTTTTCGCACTTGTGTTAGTGTTGAAAAACCACTTTTCGCACTTGTGTTAATGTTGAAAAACCACTTTTCACACTTGTGTTGGTGCAGGAAACCACTTTTGCACTGGTATTATTGTGGAAAAAACACTTTTTGCACTTGTGTTAGTGTTGAAAAACCACTTTTCTCACTTGTGTTGGTGCAGGAAACCACTTTTGCACTTGTATTAGTGTGGAAAAAACACTTTTTGCACTTGTGATAGTGTTGAAAAAACCACTTTTCGCACTTGTGTTAGTGTTGAAAAACCACTGATCGCACTTGTGTTGGTGCAGGAAACCACTTTTGCACTTGTATTAGTGTGGAAAAACCACTTTTCGCACTTGTGTTAGTGTTGAAAAAACACTTTTTGCACTTGTGATAGTGTTGAAAAACCACTTTTCGCACTTGTGTTAGTGTTGAAAAACCACTTTTCGCACTTGTGTTGGTGCAGGAAACCACTTTTGCACTTGTATTAGTGTGGCAAAACTACTTTTCGCACTTGTGTTAGTGTTGAAAAACCACTTTTCGCACTTGTGTTAGTGTTGAAAAACCACTTTTCGCACTTGTGTTAGTGTTGAAAACCACTTTTCGCACTTGTGTTAGTGTTGAAAAACCACTTTTCGCACTTGTGTTGGTGCAGGAAACCACTTTTGCACTTGTATTAGTGTGGAAAAAACACTTTTTGCACTTGTGATAGTGTTGAAAAACCACTTTTCGCACTTGTGTTA
The DNA here is from genome assembly GCF_964187855.1 of Myxine glutinosa. Taxonomy (NCBI): domain Eukaryota; kingdom Metazoa; phylum Chordata; class Myxini; order Myxiniformes; family Myxinidae; genus Myxine; species Myxine glutinosa. The sequence continues at coordinate 145,789 of NW_027616589.1, forward strand.
GTGTTGAAAAACCACTTTTCGCACTTGTGTTGGTGCAGGAAACCACTTTTGCACTTGTATTAGTGTGGAAAAACCACTTTTCGCACTTGTGTTAGTGTTGAAAAACCACTTTTCGCACTTGTGTTAGTGTTGAAAAACTACTTTTTGCACCTGTGTTGGTGCAGGAAACCACTTTTGCACTTGTATAAGTGTGGAAAAAACACTTTTTGCCCTTGTGATAGTGTTGAAAAACCACTTTTCGCACTTGTGTTAGTGTTGAAAAACCACTTTTCGCACTTGTGTTAGTGTTGAAAAACCACTTTTCGCACTTGTGTTGGTGCAGGAAACCACTTTTGCACTTGTATTAGTGTGGAAAAAACACTTTTTGCACTTGTGTTAGTGTTGAAAAACCACTTTTCGCACTTGTGTTAGTGTTGAAAAACCACTTTTCGCACTTGTGTTAGTGTTGAAAAACCAATTTTCGCACTTGTGTTAGTGCTGAAAAACCACTTTTCGCACTTGTGTTAGTGTTGAAAACCCACTTTTCGCACTTGTGTTAGTGTGGAAAAACCACTTTTCGCACTTGTGTTCGTGTTGAAAAACCACTTTTCGCACTTGTGTTAGTGTTGAAAAACCACTTTTCGCACTTGTGTTGGTGCAGGAAACCACTTTTGCACTTGTATTAGTGTGGAAAAAACACTTTTTGCACTTGTGATAGTGTTGAAAAACCACTTTTCGCACTTGTGTTAGTGTTGAAAAACAACTTTTCGCACTTGTGTTAGTGTTGAAAAACCACTTTTCGCACTTGTGTTGGTGCAGGAAACCACTTTTGCACTTGTATTAGTGTGGAAAAAACACTTTTCGCACTTGTGTTAGTGTTGAAAAACCAATTTTTGCACTTGTGTTAGTGTTGAAAAACCACTTTTCACACTTGTGTTGGTGCAGGAAACCACTTTTGCACTTGTATTATTGTGGAAAAAACACTTTTTGCACTTGTGTTAGTGTTGAAAAACCACTTTTCTCACTTGTGTTGGTGCAGGAAACCACTTTTGCACTTGTATTAGTGTGGAAAAAACACTTTTTGCACTTGTGATAGTGTTGAAAAAACCACTTTTCGCACTTGTGTTAGTGTTGAAAAACCACTTATCGCACTTGTGTTGGTGCAGGAAACCACTTTTGCACTTGTATTAGTGTGGAAAAACCACTTTTCGCACTTGTGTTAGTGTTGAAAAAACACTTTTTGCACTTGTGATAGTGTTGAAAAACCACTTTTTGCACTTGTGTTAGTGTTGAAAAACCACTTTTCGCACTTGTGTTGGTGCAGGAAACCACTTTTGCACTTGTATTAGTGTGGCAAAACTACTTTTCGCACTTGTGTTAGTGTTGAAAAACCACTTTTCGCACTTGTGTTAGTGTTGAAAAACCACTTTTCGCACTTGTGTTAGTGTTGAAAAACCACTTTTCGCACTTGTGTTAGTGTTGAAAAACCACTTTTCACACTTGTGTTGGTGCAGGAAACCACTTTTGCACTTGTATTATTGTGGAAAAAACACTTTTTGCACTTGTGTTAGTGTTGAAAAACCACTTTTCTCACTTGTGTTGGTGCAGGAAACCACTTTTGCACTTGTATTAGTGTGGAAAAAACACTTTTTGCACTTGTGATAGTGTTGAAAAACCACTTTTCGCACTTGTGTTAGTGTTGAAAAACCACTTATCGCACTTGTGTTGGTGCAGGAAACCACTTTTGCACTTGTATTAGTGTGGAAAAACCACTTTTCGCACTTGTGTTAGTGATAAAAAACCACTTTTCGCACTTGTGTTAGTGTTGAAAAACCACTTTTCGCACTTGTGTTAGTGTTGAAAAACCACTTTTCGCACTTGTGTTGGTGCAGGAAACCACTTTTGCACTTGTATTAGTGTGGAAAAACCACTTTTCGCACTTGTGTTAGTGTTGAAAAACCACTTTTCGCACTTGTGTTAGTGTTGAAAAACCACTTTTTGCACCTGTGTTGGTGTTGAAAAAACACTTTTTGCACTTGTGATAGTGTTGAAAAACCACTTTTCGCACTTGTGTTAGTGTTGAAAAACCACTTTTCGCACTTGTGTTGGTGCAGTAAACCACTTTTGCACTTGTATTAGTGTGGCAAAACTACTTTTCGCACTTGTGTTAGTGTTGCAAAACTACTTTTCGCACTTGTGTTAGTGTTGAAAAACCACTTTTCGCACTTGTGTTAGTGTTGAAAAACCACTTTTCGCACTTGTGTTAGTGTTGAAAAACCACTTTTCACACTTGTGTTGGTGCAGGAAACCACTTTTGCACTTGTATTATTGTGGAAAAAACACTTTTTGCACTTGTGTTAGTGTTGAAAAACCACTTTTCTCACTTGTGTTGGTGCAGGAAACCACTTTTGCACTTGTATTAGTGTGGAAAAAACACTTTTTACACTTGTGATAGTGTTGAAAAACCACTTTTCGCACTTGTGTTAGTGTTGAAAAACCACTTATCGCACTTGTGTTGGTGCAGGAAACCACTTTTGCACATGTATTAGTGTGGAAAAACGACTTTTCGCACTTGTGATAGTGTTGAAAAACCACTTTTCGCACTTGTGTTAGTGTTGAAAAACAACTTTTCGCACTTGTGTTAGTGTTGAAAAACCACTTTTCGCACTTGTGTTGGTGCAGGAAACCACTTTTGCACTTGTATTAGTGTGGAAAAAACACTTTTCGCACTTGTGTTAGTGTTGAAAAACCACTTTTCGCACTTGTGTTAATGTTGAAAAACCACTTTTCACACTTGTGTTGGTGCAGGAAACCACTTTTGCACTGGTATTATTGTGGAAAAAACACTTTTTGCACTTGTGTTAGTGTTGAAAAACCACTTTTCTCACTTGTGTTGGTGCAGGAAACCACTTTTGCACTTGTATTAGTGTGGAAAAAACACTTTTTGCACTTGTGATAGTGTTGAAAAAACCACTTTTCGCACTTGTGTTAGTGTTGAAAAACCACTGATCGCACTTGTGTTGGTGCAGGAAACCACTTTTGCACTTGTATTAGTGTGGAAAAACCACTTTTCGCACTTGTGTTAGTGTTGAAAAAACACTTTTTGCACTTGTGATAGTGTTGAAAAACCACTTTTCGCACTTGTGTTAGTGTTGAAAAACCACTTTTCGCACTTGTGTTGGTGCAGGAAACCACTTTTGCACTTGTATTAGTGTGGCAAAACTACTTTTCGCACTTGTGTTAGTGTTGAAAAAACACTTTTCGCACTTGTGTTAGTGTTGAAAAACCACTTTTCGCACTTGTGTTAGTGTTGAAAACCACTTTTCGCACTTGTGTTAGTGTTGAAAAACCACTTTTCGCACTTGTGTTGGTGCAGGAAACCACTTTTGCACTTGTATTAGTGTGGAAAAAACACTTTTTGCACTTGTGATAGTGTTGAAAAACCACTTTTCGCACTTGTGTTAGTGTTGAAAAACCACTTTTCGCACTTGTGTTGGTGCAGGAAACCACTTTTGCACTTGTATTAGTGTGGAAAAACCACTTTTCGCACTTGTGTTAGTGTTGAAAAACCACTTTTCGCACTTGTGTTAGTGTTGAAAAACTACTTTTTGCACCTGTGTTGGTGCAGGAAACCACTTTTGCACTTGTATAAGTGTGGAAAAAACACTTTTTGCCCTTGTGATAGTGTTGAAAAACCACTTTTCGCACTTGTGTTAGTGTTGAAAAACCACTTTTCGCACTTGTGTTAGTGTTGAAAAACCACTTTTCGCACTTGTGTTGGTGCAGGAAACCACTTTTGCACTTGTATTAGTGTGGAAAAAACACTTTTTGCACTTGTGTTAGTGTTGAAAAACCACTTTTCGCACTTGTGTTAGTGTTGAAAAACCACTTTTCGCACTTGTGTTAGTGTTGAAAAACCAATTTTCGCACTTGTGTTAGTGCTGAAAAACCACTTTTCGCACTTGTGTTAGTGTTGAAAACCCACTTTTCGCACTTGTGTTAGTGTGGAAAAACCACTTTTCGCACTTGTGTTCGTGTTGAAAAACCACTTTTCGCACTTGTGTTAGTGTTGAAAAACCACTTTTCGCACTTGTGTTGGTGCAGGAAACCACTTTTGCACTTGTATTAGTGTGGAAAAAACACTTTTTGCACTTGTGATAGTGTTGAAAAACCACTTTTCGCACTTGTGTTAGTGTTGAAAAACAACTTTTCGCACTTGTGTTAGTGTTGAAAAACCACTTTTCGCACTTGTGTTGGTGTAGGAAACCACTTTTGCACTTGTATTAGTGTGGAAAAAACACTTTTCGCACTTGTGTTAGTGTTGAAAAACCAATTTTTGCACTTGTGTTAGTGTTGAAAAACCACTTTTCACACTTGTGTTGGTGCAGGAAACCACTTTTGCACTTGTATTATTGTGGAAAAAACACTTTTTGCACTTGTGTTAGTGTTGAAAAACCACTTTTCTCACTTGTGTTGGTGCAGGAAACCACTTTTGCACTTGTATTAGTGTGGAAAAAACACTTTTTGCACTTGTGATAGTGTTGAAAAAACCACTTTTCGCACTTGTGTTAGTGTTGAAAAACCACTTATCGCACTTGTGTTGGTGCAGGAAACCACTTTTGCACTTGTATTAGTGTGGAAAAACCACTTTTCGCACTTGTGTTAGTGTTGAAAAAACACTTTTTGCACTTGTGATAGTGTTGAAAAACCACTTTTTGCACTTGTGTTAGTGTTGAAAAACCACTTTTCGCACTTGTGTTGGTGCAGGAAACCACTTTTGCACTTGTATTAGTGTGGCAAAACTACTTTTCGCACTTGTGTTAGTGTTGAAAAACCACTTTTCGCACTTGTGTTAGTGTTGAAAAACCACTTTTCGCACTTGTGTTAGTGTTGAAAAACCACTTTTCGCACTTGTGTTAGTGTTGAAAAACCACTTTTCACACTTGTGTTGGTGCAGGAAACCACTTTTGCACTTGTATTATTGTGGAAAAAACACTTTTTGCACTTGTGTTAGTGTTGAAAAACCACTTTTCTCACTTGTGTTGGTGCAGGAAACCACTTTTGCACTTGTATTAGTGTGGAAAAAACACTTTTTGCACTTGTGATAGTGTTGAAAAACCACTTTTCGCACTTGTGTTAGTGTTGAAAAACCACTTATCGCACTTGTGTTGGTGCAGGAAACCACTTTTGCACTTGTATTAGTGTGGAAAAACCACTTTTCGCACTTGTGTTAGTGATAAAAAACCACTTTTCGCACTTGTGTTAGTGTTGAAAAACCACTTTTCGCACTTGTGTTAGTGTTGAAAAACCACTTTTCGCACTTGTGTTGGTGCAGGAAACCACTTTTGCACTTGTATTAGTGTGGAAAAACCACTTTTCGCACTTGTGTTAGTGTTGAAAAACCACTTTTCGCACTTGTGTTAGTGTTGAAAAACCACTTTTTGCACCTGTGTTGGTGTTGAAAAAACACTTTTTGCACTTGTGATAGTGTTGAAAAACCACTTTTCGCACTTGTGTTAGTGTTGAAAAACCACTTTTCGCACTTGTGTTGGTGCAGTAAACCACTTTTGCACTTGTATTAGTGTGGCAAAACTACTTTTCGCACTTGTGTTAGTGTTGCAAAACTACTTTTCGCACTTGTGTTAGTGTTGAAAAACCACTTTTCGCACTTGTGTTAGTGTTGAAAAACCACTTTTCGCACTTGTGTTAGTGTTGAAAAACCACTTTTCACACTTGTGTTGGTGCAGGAAACCACTTTTGCACTTGTATTATTGTGGAAAAAACACTTTTTGCACTTGTGTTAGTGTTGAAAAACCACTTTTCTCACTTGTGTTGGTGCAGGAAACCACTTTTGCACTTGTATTAGTGTGGAAAAAACACTTTTTACACTTGTGATAGTGTTGAAAAACCACTTTTCGCACTTGTGTTAGTGTTGAAAAACCACTTATCGCACTTGTGTTGGTGCAGGAAACCACTTTTGCACATGTATTAGTGTGGAAAAACGACTTTTCGCACTTGTGTTAGTGTTGAAAAACCACTTTTCGCACTTGTGTTGGTGCAGGAAACCACTTTTGCACTTGTATTAGTGTGGAAAAAACCACTTTTCGCACTTGTGTTAGTGTTGAAAAACCACTTTTCGCACTTGTGTTAGTGTTGAAAAACCACTTTTTGCACCTGTGTTGGTGTTGAAAAAACACTTTTTGCACTTGTGATAGTGTTGAAAAACCACTTTTCGCACTTGTGTTAGTGTTGAAAAACCACTTTTCGCACTTGTGTTGGTGCAGGAAACCACTTTTGCACTTGTATTAGTGTGGAAAAACTACTTTTCGCACTTCTGTTAGTGTTGAAAAACCACTTTTCGCACTTGTGTTAGTGTTGAAAAACCACTTTTCGCACTTGTGTTGGTGCAGGAAACCACTTTTGCACTTGTATTAGTGTGGAAAAACCACTTTTCGCACTTGTGTTAGTGTTGAAAAACCACTTTTCGCACTTGTGTTAGTGTTGAAAAACCACTTTTTGCACCTGTGTTGGTGTTGAAAAAACACTTTTTGCACTTGTGATAGTGTTGAAAAACCACTTTTCGCACTTGTGTTAGTGTTGAAAAACCACTTTTCGCACTTGTGTTGGTGCAGGAAACCACTTTTGCACTTGTATTAATGTGGAAAAACTACTTTTCGCACTTCTGTTAGTGTTGAAAAACCACTTTTCGCACTTGTGTTAGTGTTGAAAAACCACTTTTCGCACTTGTGTTAGCGTTGAAAAACCACTTTTCGCACTTGTGTTAGTGTTGAAAAACCACTTTTCGCACTTGTATTAGTGTTGAAAAACCACTTTTCGCACTTGTGTTAGTGTGGAAAAACCACTTTTCGCACTTGTGTTCGTGTTGAAAAACCACTTTTCGCACTTGTGTTAGTGTTGAAAAACCACTTTTCGCACTTGTGTTGGTGCAGGAAACCACTTTTGCACTTGTATTAGTGTGGAAAAAACACTTTTTGTACTTGTGATAGTGTTGAAAAACCACTTTTCGCACTTGTGTTAGTGTTGAAAAACCACTTTTCGCACTTGTGTTGGTGCAGGAAACCACTTTTGCACTTGTATTAGTGTGGAAAAACCACTTTTCGCACTTGTGTTAGTGTTGAAAAACCACTTTTTGCACTTGTGTTAGTGTTGAAAAACCACTTTTCGCACTTGTGTTAGTGTTGAAAAACCACTTTTGCACTTGTATTAGTGTGGAAAAAACACTTTTTGCACTTGTGATAGTGTTGAAAAACCACTTTTCGCACTTGTGTTAGTGTTGAAAAACCACTTTTCGCACTTGTGTTGGTGCAGGAAACCACTTTTGCACTTGTATTATTGTGGAAAAAACACTTTTTGCACTTGTGAAAGTGTTGAAAAACCACTTTTCGCACTTGTGTTAGTGTTGAAAAACCACTTTTCGCACTTGTGTTGGTGCAGGAAACCACTTTTGCACTTGTATTAGTGTGGAAAAACCACTTTTCGCACTTGTTTTAGTGTTGAAAAACCACTTTTCGCACTTGTGTTAGTGTTGAAAAACCACTTTTCGCACTTGTGTTAGTGTTGAAAAACCACTTTTCACACTTGTGTTGGTGCATGAAACCACTTTTGCACTTGTATTAGTGTGGAAAAAACACTTTTCGCACTTGTGTTAGTGTTGAAAACCACTTTTCGCACTTGTGTTAGTGTTGAAAAACCACTTTTCGCACTTGTGTTGGTGCAGGAAACCACTTTTGCACTTGTATTAGTGTGGAAAAAACACTTTTTGCACTTGTGATAGTGTTGAAAAACCACTTTTCGCACTTGTGTTAGTGTTGAAAAACCACTTTTCGCACTTGTGTTGGTGCAGGAAACCACTTTTGCACTTGTATTAGTGTGGAAAATCCACTTTTCGCACTTGCGTTAGTGTTGAAAAACCACTTTTCGCACTTGTGTTAGTGTTGAAAAACCACTTTTTGCACCTGTGTTGGTGCAGGAAACCACTTTTGCACTTGTATAAGTGTGGAAAAAACACTTTTTGCACTTGTGATAGTGTTGAAAAACCACTTTTCGCACTTGTGTTAGTGTTGAAAAACCACTTTTCGCACTTGTGTTAGTGTTGAAAAACCACTTTTCGCACTTGTGTTGGTGCAGGAAACCACTTTTGCACTTGTATTAGTGTGGAAAAAACACTTTTTGCACTTGTGTTAGTGTTGAAAAACCACTTTTCGCACTTGTGTTATTGTTGAAAAACCACTTTTCGCACTTGTGTTAGTGTTGAAAAACCACTTTTCGCACTTGTGTTAGTGTTGAAAAACCACTTTTCGCACTTGTGTTAGTGTTGAAAACCCACTTTTCGCACTTGTGTTAGTGTGGAAAAACCACTTTTCGCACTTGTGTTTGTGTTGAAAAACCACTTTTCGCACTTGTGTTAGTGTTGAAAAACCACTTTTCGCACTTGTGTTGGTGCAGGAAACCACTTTTGCACTTGTATTAGTGTGGAAAAAACACTTTTTGCACTTGTGATAGTGTTGAAAAACCACTTTTCGCACTTGTGTTAGTGTTGAAAAACAACTTTTCGCACTTGTGTTAGTGTTGAAAAACCACTTTTCGCACTTGTGTTGGTGCAGGAAACCACTTTTGCACTTGTATTAGTGTGGAAAGTACACTTTTCGCACTTGTGTTAGTGTTGAAAAACCACTTTTCGCACTTGTGTTAGTGTTGAAAAACCACTTTTCACACTTGTGTTGGTGCAGGAAACCACTTTTGCACTTGTATTATTGTGGAAAAAACACTTTTTGCACTTGTGTTAGTGTTGAAAAACCACTTTTCTCACTTGTGTTGGTGCAGGAAACCACTTTTGCACTTGTATTAGTGTGGAAAAAACACTTTTTGCACTTGTGATAGTGTTGAAAAAACCACTTTTCGCACTTGTGTTAGTGTTGAAAAACCACTTATCGCACTTGTGTTGGTGCAGGAAACCACTTTTGCACTTGTATTAGTGTGGAAAAACCACTTTTCGCACTTGTGTTAGTGTTGAAAAAACACTTTTTGCACTTGTGATAGTATTGAAAAACCACTTTTCGCACTTGTGTTAGTGTTGAAAAACCACTTTTCGCACTTGTGTTGGTGCAGGAAACCACTTTTGCACTTGTATTAGTGTGGAAAAACCACTTTTCGCACTTGTGTTAGTGTTGAAAAAACACTTTTTGCACTTGTGATAGTATTGAAAAACCACTTTTCGCACTTGTGTTAGTGTTGAAAAACCACTTTTCGCACTTGTGTTAGTGTTGAAAAACCACTTTTCGCACTTGTGTTAGTGTTGAAAAACCACTTTTCACACTTGTGTTGGTGCAGGAAACCACTTTTGCACTTGTATTATTGTGGAAAAAACACTTTTTGCACTTGTGATAGTGTTGAAAAACCACTTTTCGCACTTGTGTTAGTGTTGAAAAACCACTTATCGCACTTGTGTTGGTGCAGGAAACCACTTTTGCACTTGTATTAGTGTGGAAAAAACACTTTTTGCACTTGTGATAGTGTTGAAAAACCACTTTTCGCACTTGTGTTAGTGTTGAAAAACTACTTTTCGCACTTGTGTTGGTGCAGGAAACCACATTTGCACTTGTATTAGTGTGGAAAAAACACTTTTCGCACTTGTGTTAGTGTTGAAAAACCACTTTTCGCACTTGTGTTGGTGCAGGAAACCACTTTTGCACTTGTATTAGTGTGGAAAAAACACTTTTCGCACTTGTGTTAGTGTTGAAAAACCACTTTTCGCACTTGTGTTAGTGTTGAAAAACCACTTTTCACACTTGTGTTGGTGCAGGAAACCACTTTTGCACTTGTATTATTGTGGAAAAAACACTTTTTGCACTTGTGTTAGTGTTGAAAAACCACTTTTCTCACTTGTGTTAGTGTTGAAAAACCACTTTTCGCACTTGTGTTAGTGTTGAAAAACCACTTTTCACACTTGTGTTGGTGCAGGAAACCACTTTTGCACTTGTATTAGTGTGGAAAAAACACTTTTTGCACTTGTGATAGTGTTGAAAAACCACTTTTCGCACTTGTGTTAGTGTTGAAAAACCACTTTTCGCACTTGTGTTGGTGCAGGAAACCACTTTTGCACTTGTATTATTGTGGAAAAAACACTTTTTGCACTTGTGATAGTGTTGAAAAACCACTTTTCGCACTTGTGTTAGTGTTGAAAAACCACTTTTCGCACTTGTGTTGGTGCAGGAAACCACTTTTGCACTTGTATTAGTGTGGAAAAACCACTTTTCGCACTTGTTTTAGTGTTGAAAAACCACTTTTCGCACTTGTGTTAGTGTTGAAAAACCACTTTTCGCACTTGTGTTAGTGTTGAAAAACCACTTTTCACACTTGTGTTGGTGCAGGAAACCACTTTTGCACTTGTATTAGTGTGGAAAAAACACTTTTCGCACTTGTGTTAGTGTTGAAAACCACTTTTCGCACTTGTGTTAGTGTTGAAAAACCACTTTTCGCACTTGTGTTGGTGCAGGAAACCACTTTTGCACTTGTATTAGTGTGGAAAAACCACTTTTCGCACTTGTGTTGTTAGTGTTGAAAAACCACTTTTCGCACTTGTGTTAGTGTTGAAAAACCACTTTTTGCACCTGTGTTGGTGCAGGAAACCACTTTTGCACTTGTATAAGTGTGGAAAAAACACTTTTTGCACTTGTGATAGTGTTGAAAAACCACTTTTCGCACATGTGTTAGTGTTGAAAAACCACTTTTCGCACTTGTGTTAGTGTTGAAAAACCACTTTTCGCACTTGTATTGGTGCAGGAAACCACTTTTGCACTTGTATTAGTGTGGAAAAAACACTTTTTGCACTTGTGATAGTGTTGAAAAACCACTTTTCGCACTTGTGTTAGTGTTGAAAAACCACTTTTCGCACTTGTGTTGGTGCAGGAAACCACTTTTGCACTTGTATTAGTGTGGAAAAACCACTTTTCGCACTTGTGTTGTTAGTGTTGAAAAACCACTTTTCGCACTTGTGTTAGTGTTGAAAAACCACTTTTTGCACCTGTGTTGGTGCAGGAAACCACTTTTGCACTTGTATAAGTGTGGAAAAAACACTTTTTGCACTTGTGATAGTGTTGAAAAACCACTTTTCGCACATGTGTTAGTGTTGAAAAACCACTTTTCGCACTTGTGTTAGTGTTGAAAAACCACTTTTCGCACTTGTGTTGGTGCAGGAAACCACTTTTGCACTTGTATTAGTGTGGAAAAAACACTTTTTGCACTTGTGTTAGTGTTGAAAAACCACTTTTCGCACTTGTGTTAGTGTTGAAAAACCACTTTTCGCACTTGTGTTAGTGTTGAAAAACCACTTTTCGCACTTGTGTTAGTGTTGAAAAACCACTTTTCGCACTTGTGTTAGTGTTGAAAACCCACTTTTCGCACTTGTGTTAGTGTGGAAAAACCACTTTTCGCACTTGTGTTAGTGTTGAAAAACCACTTTTCGCACTTGTGTTAGTGTTGAAAAACCACTTTTCGCACTTGTGTTGGTGCAGGAAACCACTTTTGCACTTGTATTAGTGTGGAAAAAACACTTTTTGCACTTGTGATAGTGTTGAAAAACCACTTTTCGCACTTGTGTTAGTGTTGAAAAACAACTTTTCGCACTTGTGTTAGTGTTGAAAAACCACTTTTCGCACTTGTGTTGGAGCAGGAAACCACTTTTGCACTTGTATTAGTGTGGAAAAAACACTTTTCGCACTTGTGTTAGTGTTGAAAAACCACTTTTCGCACTTGTGTTAGTGTTGAAAAACCACTTTTCACACTTGTGTTGGTGCAGGAAACCACTTTTGCACTGGTATTATTGTGGAAAAAACACTTTTTGCACTTGTGTTAGTGTTGAAAAACCACTTTTCTCACTTGTGTTGGTGCAGGAAACCACTTTTGCACTTGTATTAGTGTGGAAAAAACACTTTTTGCACTTGTGATAGTGTTGAAAAAACCACTTTTCGCACTTGTGTTAGTGTTGAAAAACCACTTATCGCACTTGTGTTGGTGCAGGAAACCACTTTTGCACTTGTATTAGTGTGGAAAAACCACTTTTCGCACTTGTGTTAGTGTTGAAAAAACACTTTTTGCACTTGTGATAGTGTTGAAAAACCACTTTTCGCACTTGTGTTAGTGTTGAAAAACCACTTTTCGCACTTGTGTTGGTGCAGGAAACCACTTTTGCACTTGTATTAGTGTGGCAAAACTACTTTTCGCACTTGTGTTAGTGTTGAAAAACCACTTTTCGCACTTGTGTTAGTGTTGAAAAACCACTTTTCGCACTTGTGTTAGTGTTGAAAACCACTTTTCGCACTTGTGTTAGTGTTGAAAAACCACTTTTCGCACTTGTGTTGGTGCAGGAAACCACTTTTGCACTTGTATTAGTGTGGAAAAAACACTTTTTGCACTTGTGATAGTGTTGAAAAACCACTTTTCGCACTTGTGTTAGTGTTGAAAAACCACTTTTCGCACTTGTGTTGGTGCAGGAAACCACTTTTGCACTTGTATTAGTGTGGAAAAACCACTTTTCGCACTTGTGTTAGTGTTGAAAAACCACTTTTCGCACTTGTGTTAGTGTTGAAAAACTACTTTTTGCACCTGTGTTGGTGCAGGAAACCACTTTTGCACCTGTATAAGTGTGGAAAAAACACTTTTTGCCCTTGTGATAGTGTTGAAAAACCACTTTTCGCACTTGTGTTAGTGTTGAAAAACCACTTTTCGCACTTGTGTTAGTGTTGAAAAACCACTTTTCGCACTTGTGTTGGTGCAGGAAACCACTTTTGCACTTGTATTAGTGTGGAAAAAACACTTTTTGCACTTGTGTTAGTGTTGAAAAACCACTTTTCGCACTTGTGTTAGTGTTGAAAAACCACTTTTCGCACTTGTGTTAGTGTTGAAAAACCAATTTTCGCACTTGTGTTAGTGTTGAAAAACCACTTTTCGCACTTGTGTTAGTGTTGAAAACCCACTTTTCGCACTTGTGTTAGTGTGGAAAAACCACTTTTCGCACTTGTGTTCGTGTTGAAAAACCACTTTTCGCACTTGTGTTAGTGTTGAAAAACCACTTTTCGCACTTGTGTTGGTGCAGGAAACCACTTTTGCACTTGTATTAGTGTGGAAAAAACACTTTTTGCACTTGTGATAGTGTTGAAAAACCACTTTTCGCACTTGTGTTAGTGTTGAAAAACAACTTTTCGCACTTGTGTTAGTGTTGAAAAACCACTTTTCGCACTTGTGTTGGTGCAGGAAACCACTTTTGCACTTGTATTAGTGTGGAAAAAACACTTTTCGCACTTGTGTTAGTGTTGAAAAACCACTTTTCGCACTTGTGTTAGTGTTGAAAAACCACTTTTGCACTTGTATTAGTGTGGAAAAAACACTTTTTGCACTTGTGATAGTGTTGAAAAACCACTTTTCGCACTTGTGTCAGTGTTGAAAAACAACTTTTCGCACTTGTGTTAGTGTTGAAAAACCACTTTTCGCACTTGTGTTGGTGCAGGAAACCACTTTTGCACTTGTATTAGTGTGGAAAAACACTTTTTGCACTTGTGATAGTGTTGAAAAACCACTTTTCGCACTTGTGTTAGTGTTGAAAAACCACTTTTCGCACTTGTGTTGGTGCAGGAAACCACTTTTGCACTTGTATTAGTGTGGAAAAAACACTTTTTGCACTTGTGATAGTGTTGAAAAACCACTTTTCGCACTTGTGTTAGTGTTGAAAAACAACTTTTCGCACTTGTGTTAGTGTTGAAAAACCACTTTTCGCACTTGTGTTGGTGCAGGAAACCACTTTTGCACTTGTATTAGTGTGGAAAAACCACTTTTCGCACTTGTGTTAGTGTTGAAAAACCACTTTTGCACTTGTATTAGTGTGGAAAAAACACTTTTTGCACTTGTGATAGTGTTGAAAAACCACTTTTCGCACTTGTGTTAGTGTTGAAAAACCACTTTTCGCACTTGTGTTAGTGTTGAAAAACCACTTTTCACACTTGTGTTGGTGCAGGAAACCACTTTTGCACTTGTATTAGTGTGGAAAAAACACTTTTTGCACTTGTGATAGTGTTGAAAAACCACTTTTCGCACTTGTGTTAGTGTTGAAAAACCACTTTTCGCACTTGTGTTGGTGCAGGAAACCACTTTTGCACTTGTATTATTGTGGAAAAAACACTTTTTACACTTGTGATAGTGTTGAAAAACCACTTTTCGCACTTGTGTTGGTGCAGGAAACCACTTTTGCACTTGTGTTATTGTGGAAAAAACACTTTTTACACTTGCGTTAGTGTTGAAAAACCACTTTTCGCACTTGTGTTGGTGCAGGAAACCACTTTTGCACTTGTATTATTGTGGAAAAAACACTTTTTACACTTGTGATAGTGTTGAAAAACCACTTTTCGCAGTTGTGTTAGTGTTGAAAAACCACTTTTCGCACTTGTGTTGGTGCAGGAAACCACTTTTGCACTTGTATTATTGTGGAAAAAACACTTTTTACACTTGCGTTAGTGTTGAAAAACCACTTTTCGCACTTGTGTTGGTGCAGGAAACCACTTTTGCACTTGTATTAGTGTGGAAAAACCACTTTTCGCACTTGTTTTAGTGTTGAAAAACCACTTTTCGCACTTGTGTTAGTGTTGAAAAACCACTTTTCGCACTTGTGTTAGTGTTGAAAAACCACTTTTCACACTTGTGTTGGTGCAGGAAACCACTTTTGCACTTGTATTAGTGTGGAAAAAACACTTTTCGCACTTGTGTTAGTGTTGAAAACCACTTTTCGCACTTGTGTTAGTGTTGAAAAACCACTTTTCGCACTTGTGTTGGTGCAGGAAACCACTTTTGCACTTGTATTAGTGTGGAAAAAACACTTTTTGCACTTGTGATAGTGTTGAAAAACCACTTTTCGCACTTGTGTTAGTGTTGAAAAACCACTTTTCGCACTTGTGTTGGTGCAGGAAACCACTTTTGCACTTGTATTAGTGTGGAAAAACCACTTTTCGCACTTGTGTTAGTGTTGAAAAACCACTTTTCGCACTTGTGTTAGTGTTGAAAAACCACTTTTTGCACCTGTGTTGGTGCAGGAAACCACTTTTGCACTTGTATAAGTGTTGAAAAACCACTTTTCGCACTTGTGTTAGTGTTGAAAAACCACTTTTCGCACTTGTGTTAGTGTTGAAAAACCACTTTTCGCACTTGTGTTGGTGCAGGAAACCACTTTTGCACTTGTATTAGTGTGGAAAAAACACTTTTTGCACTTGTGTTAGTGTTGAAAAACCACTTTTCGCACTTGTGTTAGTGTTGAAAAACCACTTTTCATACTTGTGTTAGTGTTGAAAAACCACTTTTCGCACTTGTGTTAGTGTTGAAAAACCACTTTTCGCACTTGTGTTAGTGTTGAAAACCCACTTTTCGCACTTGTGTTAGTGTGGAAAAACCACTTTTCGCACTTGTGTTCGTGTTGAAAAACCACTTTTCGCACTTGTGTTAGTGTTGAAAAACCACTTTTCGCACTTGTGTTGGTGCAGGAAACCACTTTTGCACTTGTATTAGTGTGGAAAAAACACTTTTTGCACTTGTGATAGTGTTGAAAAACCACTTTTCGCACTTGTGTTAGGGTTGAAAAACAACTTTTCGCATTTGTGTTAGTGTTGAAAAACCACTTTTCGCACTTGTGTTAGTGTTGGTGCAGGAAACCACTTTTGCACTTGTATTAGTGTGGAAAAAACACTTTTCGCACTTGTGTTAGTGTTGAAAAACCACTTTTCGCACTTGTGTTATTGTTGAAAAACCACTTTTCACACTTGTGTTGGTGCAGGAAACCACTTTTGCACTTGTATTATTGTGGAAAAAACACTTTTTGCACTTGTGTTAGTGTTGAAAAACCACTTTTCTCACTTGTGTTGGTGCAGGAAACCACTTTTGCACTTGCATTAGTGTGGAAAAAACACTTTTTGCACTTGTGATAGTGTTGAAAAAACCACTTTTCGCACTTGTGTTAGTGTTGAAAAACAACTTTTCGCACTTGTGTTAGTGTTGAAAAACCACTTTTCGCACTTGTGTTGGAGCAGGAAACCACTTTTGCACTTGTATTAGTGTGGAAAAAACACTTTTCGCACTTGTGTTAGTGTTGAAAAACCACTTTTCGCACTTGTGTTAGTGTTGAAAAACCACTTTTCACACTTGTGTTGGTGCAGGAAACCACTTTTGCACTGGTATTATTGTGGAAAAAACACTTTTTGCACTTGTGTTAGTGTTGAAAAACCACTTTTCTCACTTGTGTTGGTGCAGGAAACCACTTTTGCACTTGTATTAGTGTGGAAAAAACACTTTTTGCACTTGTGATAGTGTTGAAAAAACCACTTTTCGCACTTGTGTTAGTGTTGAAAAACCACTTATCGCACTTGTGTTGGTGCAGGAAACCACTTTTGCACTTGTATTAGTGTGGAAAAACCACTTTTCGCACTTGTGTTAGTGTTGAAAAAACACTTTTTGCACTTGTGATAGTGTTGAAAAACCACTTTTCGCACTTGTGTTAGTGTTGAAAAACCACTTTTCGCACTTGTGTTGGTGCAGGAAACCACTTTTGCACTTGTATTAGTGTGGCAAAACTACTTTTCGCACTTGTGTTAGTGTTGAAAAACCACTTTTCGCACTTGTGTTAGTGTTGAAAAACCACTTTTCGCACTTGTGTTAGTGTTGAAAACCACTTTTCGCACTTGTGTTAGTGTTGAAAAACCACTTTTCGCACTTGTGTTGGTGCAGGAAACCACTTTTGCACTTGTATTAGTGTGGAAAAAACACTTTTTGCACTTGTGATAGTGTTGAAAAACCACTTTTCGCACTTGTGTTAGTGTTGAAAAACCACTTTTCGCACTTGTGTTGGTGCAGGAAACCACTTTTGCACTTGTATTAGTGTGGAAAAACCACTTTTCGCACTTGTGTTAGTGTTGAAAAACCACTTTTCGCACTTGTGTTAGTGTTGAAAAACTACTTTTTGCACCTGTGTTGGTGCAGGAAACCACTTTTGCACCTGTATAAGTGTGGAAAAAACACTTTTTGCCCTTGTGATAGTGTTGAAAAACCACTTTTCGCACTTGTGTTAGTGTTGAAAAACCACTTTTCGCACTTGTGTTAGTGTTGAAAAACCACTTTTCGCACTTGTGTTGGTGCAGGAAACCACTTTTGCACTTGTATTAGTGTGGAAAAAACACTTTTTGCACTTGTGTTAGTGTTGAAAAACCACTTTTCGCACTTGTGTTAGTGTTGAAAAACCACTTTTCGCACTTGTGTTAGTGTTGAAAAACCAATTTTCGCACTTGTGTTAGTGTTGAAAAACCACTTTTCGCACTTGTGTTAGTGTTGAAAACCCACTTTTCGCACTTGTGTTAGTGTGGAAAAACCACTTTTCACACTTGTGTTCGTGTTGAAAAACCACTTTTCGCACTTGTGTTAGTGTTGAAAAACCACTTTTCGCACTTGTGTTGGTGCAGGAAACCACTTTTGCACTTGTATTAGTGTGGAAAAAACACTTTTTGCACTTGTGATAGTGTTGAAAAACCACTTTTCGCACTTGTGTTAGTGTTGAAAAACAACTTTTCGCACTTGTGTTAGTGTTGAAAAACCACTTTTCGCACTTGTGTTGGTGCAGGAAACCACTTTTGCACTTGTATTAGTGTGGAAAAAACACTTTTCGCACTTGTGTTAGTGTTGAAAAACCACTTTTCGCACTTGTGTTAGTGTTGAAAAACCACTTTTGCACTTGTATTAGTGTGGAAAAAACACTTTTTGCACTTGTGATAGTGTTGAAAAACCACTTTTCGCACTTGTGTTAGTGTTGAAAAACAACTTTTCGCACTTGTGTTAGTGTTGAAAAACCACTTTTCGCACTTGTGTTGGTGCAGGAAACCACTTTTGCACTTGTATTAGTGTGGAAAAAACACTTTTCGCACTTGTGTTAGTGTTGAAAAACCACTTTTCGCACTTGTGTTAGTGTTGAAAAACCACTTTTCACACTTGTGTTGGTGCAGGAAACCACTTTTGCACTTGTATTAGTGTGGAAAAAACACTTTTTGCACTTGTGATAGTGTTGAAAAACCACTTTTCGCACTTGTGTTAGTGTTGAAAAACCACTTTTCGCACTTGTGTTGGTGCAGGAAACCACTTTTGCACTTGTATTATTGTGGAAAAAACACTTTTTACACTTGTGATAGTGTTGAAAAACCACTTTTCGCACTTGTGTTAGTGTTGAAAAACCACTTTTCGCACTTGTGTTGGTGCAGGAAACCACTTTTGCACTTGTATTAGTGTGGAAAAACCACTTTTCGCACTTGTTTTAGTGTTGAAAAACCACTTTTCGCACTTGTGTTAGTGTTGAAAAACCACTTTTCGCACTTGTGTTAGTGTTGAAAAACCACTTTTCACACTTGTGTTGGTGCAGGAAACCACTTTTGCACTTGTATTAGTGTGGAAAAAACACTTTTCGCACTTGTGTTAGTGTTGAAAACCACTTTTCGCACTTGTGTTAGTGTTGAAAAACCACTTTTCGCACTTGTGTTGGTGCAGGAAACCACTTTTGCACTTGTATTAGTGTGGAAAAAACACTTTTTGCACTTGTGATAGTGTTGAAAAACCACTTTTCGCACTTGTGTTAGTGTTGAAAAACCACTTTTCGCACTTGTGTTGGTGCAGGAAACCACTTTTGCACTTGTATTAGTGTGGAAAAACCACTTTTCGCACTTGTGTTAGTGTTGAAAAACCACTTTTCGCACTTGTGTTAGTGTTGAAAAACCACTTTTTGCACCTGTGTTGGTGCAGGAAACCACTTTTGCACTTGTATAAGTGTTGAAAAACCACTTTTCGCACTTGTGTTAGTGTTGAAAAACCACTTTTCGCACTTGTGTTAGTGTTGAAAAACCACTTTTCGCACTTGTGTTGGTGCAGGAAACCACTTTTGCACTTGTATTAGTGTGGAAAAAACACTTTTTGCACTTGTGTTAGTGTTGAAAAACCACTTTTCGCACTTGTGTTAGTGTTGAAAAACCACTTTTCGCACTTGTGTTAGTGTTGAAAAACCACTTTTCGCACTTGTGTTAGTGTTGAAAAACCACTTTTCGCACTTGTGTTAGTGTTGAAAACCCACTTTTCGCACTTGTGTTAGTGTGGAAAAACCACTTTTCGCACTTGTGTTCGTGTTGAAAAACCACTTTTCGCACTTGTGTTAGTGTTGAAAAACCACTTTTCGCACTTGTGTTGGTGCAGGAAACCACTTTTGCACTTGTATTAGTGTGGAAAAAACACTTTTTGCACTTGTGATAGTGTTGAAAAACCACTTTTCGCACTTGTGTTAGGGTTGAAAAACAACTTTTCGCACTTGTGTTAGTGTTGAAAAACCACTTTTCGCACTTGTGTTGGTGCAGGAAACCACTTTTGCACTTGTATTAGTGTGGAAAAAACACTTTTCGCACTTGTGTTAGTGTTGAAAAACCACTTTTCGCACTTGTGTTATTGTTGAAAAACCACTTTTCACACTTGTGTTGGTGCAGGAAACCACTTTTGCACTTGTATTATTGTGGAAAAAACACTTTTTGCACTTGTGTTAGTGTTGAAAAACCACTTTTCTCACTTGTGTTGGTGCAGGAAACCACTTTTGCACTTGCATTAGTGTGGAAAAAACACTTTTTGCACTTGTGATAGTGTTGAAAAAACCACTTTTCGCACTTGTGTTAGTGTTGAAAAACAACTTTTCGCACTTGTGTTAGTGTTGAAAAACCACTTTTCGCACTTGTGTTGGAGCAGGAAACCACTTTTGCACTTGTATTAGTGTGGAAAAAACACTTTTCGCACTTGTGTTAGTGTTGAAAAACCACTTTTCGCACTTGTGTTAGTGTTGAAAAACCACTTTTCACACTTGTGTTGGTGCAGGAAACCACTTTTGCACTGGTATTATTGTGGAAAAAACACTTTTTGCACTTGTGTTAGTGTTGAAAAACCACTTTTCTCACTTGTGTTGGTGCAGGAAACCACTTTTGCACTTGTATTAGTGTGGAAAAAACACTTTTTGCACTTGTGATAGTGTTGAAAAAACCACTTTTCGCACTTGTGTTAGTGTTGAAAAACCACTTATCGCACTTGTGTTGGTGCAGGAAACCACTTTTGCACTTGTATTAGTGTGGAAAAACCACTTTTCGCACTTGTGTTAGTGTTGAAAAAACACTTTTTGCACTTGTGATAGTGTTGAAAAACCACTTTTCGCACTTGTGTTAGTGTTGAAAAACCACTTTTCGCACTTGTGTTGGTGCAGGAAACCACTTTTGCACTTGTATTAGTGTGGCAAAACTACTTTTCGCACTTGTGTTAGTGTTGAAAAACCACTTTTCGCACTTGTGTTAGTGTTGAAAAACCACTTTTCGCACTTGTGTTAGTGTTGAAAACCACTTTTCGCACTTGTGTTAGTGTTGAAAAACCACTTTTCGCACTTGTGTTGGTGCAGGAAACCACTTTTGCACTTGTATTAGTGTGGAAAAAACACTTTTTGCACTTGTGATAGTGTTGAAAAACCACTTTTCGCACTTGTGTTAGTGTTGAAAAACCACTTTTCGCACTTGTGTTGGTGCAGGAAACCACTTTTGCACTTGTATTAGTGTGGAAAAACCACTTTTCGCACTTGTGTTAGTGTTGAAAAACCACTTTTCGCACTTGTGTTAGTGTTGAAAAACTACTTTTTGCACCTGTGTTGGTGCAGGAAACCACTTTTGCACCTGTATAAGTGTGGAAAAAACACTTTTTGCCCTTGTGATAGTGTTGAAAAACCACTTTTCGCACTTGTGTTAGTGTTGAAAAACCACTTTTCGCACTTGTGTTAGTGTTGAAAAACCACTTTTCGCACTTGTGTTGGTGCAGGAAACCACTTTTGCACTTGTATTAGTGTGGAAAAAACACTTTTTGCACTTGTGTTAGTGTTGAAAAACCACTTTTCGCACTTGTGTTAGTGTTGAAAAACCACTTTTCGCACTTGTGTTAGTGTTGAAAAACCAATTTTCGCACTTGTGTTAGTGTTGAAAAACCACTTTTCGCACTTGTGTTAGTGTTGAAAACCCACTTTTCGCACTTGTGTTAGTGTGGAAAAACCACTTTTCACACTTGTGTTCGTGTTGAAAAACCACTTTTCGCACTTGTGTTAGTGTTGAAAAACCACTTTTCGCACTTGTGTTGGTGCAGGAAACCACTTTTGCACTTGTATTAGTGTGGAAAAAACACTTTTTGCACTTGTGATAGTGTTGAAAAACCACTTTTCGCACTTGTGTTAGTGTTGAAAAACAACTTTTCGCACTTGTGTTAGTGTTGAAAAACCACTTTTCGCACTTGTGTTGGTGCAGGAAACCACTTTTGCACTTGTATTAGTGTGGAAAAAACACTTTTCGCACTTGTGTTAGTGTTGAAAAACCACTTTTCGCACTTGTGTTAGTGTTGAAAAACCACTTTTGCACTTGTATTAGTGTGGAAAAAACACTTTTTGCACTTGTGATAGTGTTGAAAAACCACTTTTCGCACTTGTGTTAGTGTTGAAAAACAACTTTTCGCACTTGTGTTAGTGTTGAAAAACCACTTTTCGCACTTGTGTTGGTGCAGGAAACCACTTTTGCACTTGTATTAGTGTGGAAAAAACACTTTTCGCACTTGTGTTAGTGTTGAAAAACCACTTTTCGCACTTGTGTTAGTGTTGAAAAACCACTTTTCACACTTGTGTTGGTGCAGGAAACCACTTTTGCACTTGTATTAGTGTGGAAAAAACACTTTTTGCACTTGTGATAGTGTTGAAAAACCACTTTTCGCACTTGTGTTAGTGTTGAAAAACAACTTTTCGCACTTGTGTTAGTGTTGAAAAACCACTTTTCGCACTTGTGTTGGTGCAGGAAACCACTTTTGCACTTGTATTAGTGTGGAAAAAACACTTTTCGCACTTGTGTTAGTGTTGAAAAACCACTTTTCGCACTTGTGTTAGTGTTGAAAAACCACTTTTCACACTTGTGTTGGTGCAGGAAACCACTTTTGCACTTGTATTAGCGTGGAAAAAACACTTTTTGCACTTGTGATAGTGTTGAAAAACCACTTTTCGCACTTGTGTTAGTGTTGAAAAACCACTTTTCGCACTTGTGTTGGTGCAGGAAACCACTTTTGCACTTGTATTATTGTGGAAAAAACACTTTTTACACTTGTGATAGTGTTGAAAAACCACTTTTCGCACTTGTGTTAGTGTTGAAAAACCACTTTTCGCACTTGTGTTGGTGCAGGAAACCACTTTTGCACTTGTATTAGTGTGGAAAAACCACTTTTCGCACTTGTTTTAGTGTTGAAAAACCACTTTTCGCACTTGTGTTAGTGTTGAAAAACCACTTTTCGCACTTGTGTTAGTGTTGAAAAACCACTTTTCACACTTGTGTTGGTGCAGGAAACCACTTTTGCACTTGTATTAGTGTGGAAAAAACACTTTTCGCACTTGTGTTAGTGTTGAAAACCACTTTTCGCACTTGTGTTAGTGTTGAAAAACCACTTTTCGCACTTGTGTTGGTGCAGGAAACCACTTTTGCACTTGTATTAGTGTGGAAAAAACACTTTTTGCACTTGTGATAGTGTTGAAAAACCACTTTTCGCACTTGTGTTAGTGTTGAAAAACCACTTTTCGCACTTGTGTTGGTGCAGGAAACCACTTTTGCACTTGTATTAGTGTGGAAAAACCACTTTTCGCACTTGTGTTAGTGTTGAAAAACCACTTTTCGCACTTGTGTTAGTGTTGAAAAACCACTTTTTGCACCTGTGTTGGTGCAGGAAACCACTTTTGCACTTGTATAAGTGTTGAAAAACCACTTTTCGCACTTGTGTTAGTGTTGAAAAACCACTTTTCGCACTTGTGTTAGTGTTGAAAAACCACTTTTCGCACTTGTGTTGGTGCAGGAAACCACTTTTGCACTTGTATTAGTGTGGAAAAAACACTTTTTGCACTTGTGTTAGTGTTGAAAAACCACTTTTCGCACTTGTGTTAGTGTTGAAAAACCACTTTTCGCACTTGTGTTAGTGTTGAAAAACCACTTTTCGCACTTGTGTTAGTGTTGAAAAACCACTTTTCGCACTTGTGTTAGTGTTGAAAACCCACTTTTCGCACTTGTGTTAGTGTGGAAAAACCACTTTTCGCACTTGTGTTCGTGTTGAAAAACCACTTTTCGCACTTGTGTTAGTGTTGAAAAACCACTTTTCGCACTTGTGTTAGTGTTGAAAAACCACTTTTCGCACTTGTGTTGGTGCAGGAAACCACTTTTGCACTTGTATTAGTGTGGAAAAAACACTTTTCGCACTTGTGTTAGTGTTGAAAAACCACTTTTCGCACTTGTGTTAGTGTTGAAAAACCACTTTTGCACTTGTATTAGTGTGGAAAAAACACTTTTTGCACTTGTGATAGTGTTGAAAAACCACTTTTCGCACTTGTGTTAGTGTTGAAAAACAACTTTTCGCACTTGTGTTAGTGTTGAAAAACCACTTTTCGCACTTGTGTTGGTGCAGGAAACCACTTTTGCACTTGTATTAGTGTGGAAAAAACACTTTTCGCACTTGTGTTAGTGTTGAAAAACCACTTTTCGCACTTGTGTTAGTGTTGAAAAACCACTTTTCACACTTGTGTTGGTGCAGGAAACCACTTTTGCACTTGTATTAGTGTGGAAAAAACACTTTTTGCACTTGTGATAGTGTTGAAAAACCACTTTTCGCACTTGTGTTAGTGTTGAAAAACAACTTTTCGCACTTGTGTTAGTGTTGAAAAACCACTTTTCGCACTTGTGTTGGTGCAGGAAACCACTTTTGCACTTGTATTAGTGTGGAAAAAACACTTTTCGCACTTGTGTTAGTGTTGAAAAACCACTTTTCGCACTTGTGTTAGTGTTGAAAAACCACTTTTCACACTTGTGTTGGTGCAGGAAACCACTTTTGCACTTGTATTAGCGTGGAAAAAACACTTTTTGCACTTGTGATAGTGTTGAAAAACCACTTTTCGCACTTGTGTTAGTGTTGAAAAACCACTTTTCGCACTTGTGTTGGTGCAGGAAACCACTTTTGCACTTGTATTATTGTGGAAAAAACACTTTTTACACTTGTGATAGTGTTGAAAAACCACTTTTCGCACTTGTGTTAGTGTTGAAAAACCACTTTTCGCACTTGTGTTGGTGCAGGAAACCACTTTTGCACTTGTATTAGTGTGGAAAAACCACTTTTCGCACTTGTTTTAGTGTTGAAAAACCACTTTTCACACTTGTGTTAGTGTTGAAAAACCACTTTTCGCACTTGTGTTAGTGTTGAAAAACCACTTTTCACACTTGTGTTGGTGCAGGAAACCACTTTTGCACTTGTATTAGTGTGGAAAAAACACTTTTCGCACTTGTGTTAGTGTTGAAAACCACTTTTCGCACTTGTGTTAGTGTTGAAAAACCACTTTTCGCACTTGTGTTGGTGCAGGAAACCACTTTTGCACTTGTATTAGTGTGGAAAAAACACTTTTTGCACTTGTGATAGTGTTGAAAAACCACTTTTCGCACTTGTGTTAGTGTTGAAAAACCACTTTTCGCACTTGTGTTGGTGCAGGAAACCACTTTTGCACTTGTATTAGTGTGGAAAAACCACTTTTCGCACTTGTGTTAGTGTTGAAAAACCACTTTTCGCACTTGTGTTAGTGTTGAAAAACCACTTTTTGCACCTGTGTTGGTGCAGGAAACCACTTTTGCACTTGTATAAGTGTTGAAAAACCACTTTTCGCACTTGTGTTAGTGTTGAAAAACCACTTTTCGCACTTGTGTTAGTGTTGAAAAACCACTTTTCGCACTTGTGTTGGTGCAGGAAACCACTTTTGCACTTGTATTAGTGTGGAAAAAACACTTTTTGCACTTGTGTTAGTGTTGAAAAACCACTTTTCGCACTTGTGTTAGTGTTGAAAAACCACTTTTCGCACTTGTGTTAGTGTTGAAAAACCACTTTTCGCACTTGTGTTAGTGTTGAAAAACCACTTTTCGCACTTGTGTTAGTGTTGAAAACCCACTTTTCGCACTTGTGTTAGTGTGGAAAAACCACTTTTCGCACTTGTGTTCGTGTTGAAAAACCACTTTTCGCACTTGTGTTAGTGTTGAAAAACCACTTTTCGCACTTGTGTTGGTGCAGGAAACCACTTTTGCACTTGTATTAGTGTGGAAAAAACACTTTTTGCACTTGTGATAGTGTTGAAAAACCACTTTTCGCACTTGTGTTAGGGTTGAAAAACAACTTTTCGCACTTGTGTTAGTGTTGAAAAACCACTTTTCGCACTTGTGTTGGTGCAGGAAACCACTTTTGCACTTGTATTAGTGTGGAAAAAACACTTTTCGCACTTGTGTTAGTGTTGAAAAACCACTTTTCGCACTTGTGTTATTGTTGAAAAACCACTTTTCACACTTGTGTTGGTGCAGGAAACCACTTTTGCACTTGTATTATTGTGGAAAAAACACTTTTTGCACTTGTGTTAGTGTTGAAAAACCACTTTTCTCACTTGTGTTGGTGCAGGAAACCACTTTTGCACTTGCATTAGTGTGGAAAAAACACTTTTTGCACTTGTGATAGTGTTGAAAAAACCACTTTTCGCACTTGTGTTAGTGTTGAAAAACAACTTTTCGCACTTGTGTTAGTGTTGAAAAACCACTTTTCGCACTTGTGTTGGAGCAGGAAACCACTTTTGCACTTGTATTAGTGTGGAAAAAACACTTTTCGCACTTGTGTTAGTGTTGAAAAACCACTTTTTGCACTTGTGTTAGTGTTGAAAAACCACTTTTCACACTTGTGTTGGTGCAGGAAACCACTTTTGCACTGGTATTATTGTGGAAAAAACACTTTTTGCACTTGTGTTAGTGTTGAAAAACCACTTTTCTCACTTGTGTTGGTGCAGGAAACCACTTTTGCACTTGTATTAGTGTGGAAAAAACACTTTTTGCACTTGTGATAGTGTTGAAAAAACCACTTTTCGCACTTGTGTTAGTGTTGAAAAACCACTTATCGCACTTGTGTTGGTGCAGGAAACCACTTTTGCACTTGTATTAGTGTGGAAAAACCACTTTTCGCACTTGTGTTAGTGTTGAAAAAACACTTTTTGCACTTGTGATAGTGTTGAAAAACCACTTTTCGCACTTGTGTTAGTGTTGAAAAACCACTTTTCGCACTTGTGTTGGTGCAGGAAACCACTTTTGCACTTGTATTAGTGTGGCAAAACTACTTTTCGCACTTGTGTTAGTGTTGAAAAACCACTTTTCGCACTTGTGTTAGTGTTGAAAAACCACTTTTCGCACTTGTGTTAGTGTTGAAAACCACTTTTCGCACTTGTGTTAGTGTTGAAAAACCACTTTTCGCACTTGTGTTGGTGCAGGAAACCACTTTTGCACTTGTATTAGTGTGGAAAAAACACTTTTTGCACTTGTGATAGTGTTGAAAAACCACTTTTCGCACTTGTGTTAGTGTTGAAAAACCACTTTTCGCACTTGTGTTGGTGCAGGAAACCACTTTTGCACTTGTATTAGTGTGGAAAAACCACTTTTCGCACTTGTGTTAGTGTTGAAAAACCGCTTTTCGCACTTGTGTTAGTGTTGAAAAACTACTTTTTGCACCTGTGTTGGTGCAGGAAACCACTTTTGCACCTGTATAAGTGTGGAAAAAACACTTTTTGCCCTTGTGATAGTGTTGAAAAACCACTTTTCGCACTTGTGTTAGTGTTGAAAAACCACTTTTCGCACTTGTGTTAGTGTTGAAAAACCACTTTTCGCACTTGTGTTGGTGCAGGAAACCACTTTTGCACTTGTATTAGGGTGGAAAAAACACTTTTTGCACTTGTGTTAGTGTTGAAAAACCACTTTTCGCACTTGTGTTAGTGTTGAAAAACCACTTTTCGCACTTGTGTTAGTGTTGAAAAACCAATTTTCGCACTTGTGTTAGTGTTGAAAAACCACTTTTCGCACTTGTGTTAGTGTTGAAAACCCACTTTTCGCACTTGTGTTAGTGTGGAAAAACCACTTTTCACACTTGTGTTCGTGTTGAAAAACCACTTTTCGCACTTGTGTTAGTGTTGAAAAACCACTTTTCGCACTTGTGTTGGTGCAGGAAACCACTTTTGCACTTGTATTAGTGTGGAAAAAACACTTTTTGCACTTGTGATAGTGTTGAAAAACCACTTTTCGCACTTGTGTTAGTGTTGAAAAACAACTTTTCGCACTTGTGTTAGTGTTGAAAAACCACTTTTCGCACTTGTGTTGGTGCAGGAAACCACTTTTGCACTTGTATTAGTGTGGAAAAAACACTTTTCGCACTTGTGTTAGTGTTGAAAAACCACTTTTCGCACTTGTGTTAGTGTTGAAAAACCACTTTTGCACTTGTATTAGTGTGGAAAAAACACTTTTTGCACTTGTGATAGTGTTGAAAAACCACTTTTCGCACTTGTGTTAGTGTTGAAAAACAACTTTTCGCACTTGTGTTAGTGTTGAAAAACCACTTTTCGCACTTGTGTTGGTGCAGGAAACCACTTTTGCACTTGTATTAGTGTGGAAAAAACACTTTTCGCACTTGTGTTAGTGTTGAAAAACCACTTTTCGCACTTGTGTTAGTGTTGAAAAACCACTTTTCACACTTGTGTTGGTGCAGGAAACCACTTTTGCACTGGTATTATTGTGGAAAAAACACTTTTTGCACTTGTGTTAGTGTTGAAAAACCACTTTTCTCACTTGTGTTGGTGCAGGAAACCACTTTTGCACTTGTATTAGTGTGGAAAAAACACTTTTTGCACTTGTGATAGTGTTGAAAAAACCACTTTTCGCACTTGTGTTAGTGTTGAAAAACCACTTATCGCACTTGTGTTGGTGCAGGAAACCACTTTTGCACTTGTATTAGTGTGGAAAAACCACTTTTCGCACTTGTGTTAGTGTTGAAAAAACACTTTTTGCACTTGTGATAGTGTTGAAAAACCACTTTTCGCACTTGTGTTAGTGTTGAAAAACCACTTTTCGCACTTGTGTTGGTGCAGGAAACCACTTTTGCACTTGTATTAGTGTGGCAAAACTACTTTTCGCACTTGTGTTAGTGTTGAAAAACCACTTTTCGCACTTGTGTTAGTGTTGAAAAACCACTTTTCGCACTTGTGTTAGTGTTGAAAACCACTTTTCGCACTTGTGTTAGTGTTGAAAAACCACTTTTCGCACTTGTGTTGGTGCAGGAAACCACTTTTGCACTTGTATTAGTGTGGAAAAAACACTTTTTGCACTTGTGATAGTGTTGAAAAACCACTTTTCGCACTTGTGTTAGTGTTGAAAAACCACTTTTCGCACTTGTGTTGGTGCAGGAAACCACTTTTGCACTTGTATTAGTGTGGAAAAACCACTTTTCGCACTTGTGTTAGTGTTGAAAAACCGCTTTTCGCACTTGTGTTAGTGTTGAAAAACTACTTTTTGCACCTGTGTTGGTGCAGGAAACCACTTTTGCACCTGTATAAGTGTGGAAAAAACACTTTTTGCCCTTGTGATAGTGTTGAAAAACCACTTTTCGCACTTGTGTTAGTGTTGAAAAACCACTTTTCGCACTTGTGTTAGTGTTGAAAAACCACTTTTCGCACTTGTGTTGGTGCAGGAAACCACTTTTGCACTTGTATTAGGGTGGAAAAAACACTTTTTGCACTTGTGTTAGTGTTGAAAAACCACTTTTCGCACTTGTGTTAGTGTTGAAAAACCACTTTTCGCACTTGTGTTAGTGTTGAAAAACCAATTTTCGCACTTGTGTTAGTGTTGAAAAACCACTTTTCGCACTTGTGTTAGTGTTGAAAACCCACTTTTCGCACTTGTGTTAGTGTGGAAAAACCACTTTTCACACTTGTGTTCGTGTTGAAAAACCACTTTTCGCACTTGTGTTAGTGTTGAAAAACCACTTTTCGCACTTGTGTTGGTGCAGGAAACCACTTTTGCACTTGTATTAGTGTGGAAAAAACACTTTTTGCACTTGTGATAGTGTTGAAAAACCACTTTTCGCACTTGTGTTAGTGTTGAAAAACAACTTTTCGCACTTGTGTTAGTGTTGAAAAACCACTTTTCGCACTTGTGTTGGTGCAGGAAACCACTTTTGCACTTGTATTAGTGTGGAAAAAACACTTTTCGCACTTGTGTTAGTGTTGAAAAACCACTTTTCGCACTTGTGTTAGTGTTGAAAAACCACTTTTGCACTTGTATTAGTGTGGAAAAAACACTTTTTGCACTTGTGATAGTGTTGAAAAACCACTTTTCGCACTTGTGTTAGTGTTGAAAAACAACTTTTCGCACTTGTGTTAGTGTTGAAAAACCACTTTTCGCACTTGTGTTGGTGCAGGAAACCACTTTTGCACTTGTATTAGTGTGGAAAAAACACTTTTCGCACTTGTGTTAGTGTTGAAAAACCACTTTTCGCACTTGTGTTAGTGTTGAAAAACCACTTTTCACACTTGTGTTGGTGCAGGAAACCACTTTTGCACTTGTATTAGTGTGGAAAAAACACTTTTTGCACTTGTGATAGTGTTGAAAAACCACTTTTCGCACTTGTGTTAGTGTTGAAAAACCACTTTTCGCACTTGTGTTGGTGCAGGAAACCACTTTTGCACTTGTATTATTGTGGAAAAAACACTTTTTACACTTGTGATAGTGTTGAAAAACCACTTTTCGCACTTGTGTTAGTGTTGAAAAACCACTTTTCGCACTTGTGTTGGTGCAGGAAACCACTTTTGCACTTGTATTAGTGTGGAAAAACCACTTTTCGCACTTGTTTTAGTGTTGAAAAACCACTTTTCGCACTTGTGTTAGTGTTGAAAAACCACTTTTCGCACTTGTGTTAGTGTTGAAAAACCACTTTTCACACTTGTGTTGGTGCAGGAAACCACTTTTGCACTTGTATTAGTGTGGAAAAAACACTTTTCGCACTTGTGTTAGTGTTGAAAACCACTTTTCGCACTTGTGTTAGTGTTGAAAAACCACTTTTCGCACTTGTGTTGGTGCAGGAAACCACTTTTGCACTTGTATTAGTGTGGAAAAAACACTTTTTGCACTTGTGATAGTGTTGAAAAACCACTTTTCGCACTTGTGTTAGTGTTCAAAAACCACTTTTCGCACTTGTGTTGGTGCAGGAAACCACTTTTGCACTTGTATTAGTGTGGAAAAACCACTTTTCGCACTTGTGTTAGTGTTGAAAAACCACTTTTCGCACTTGTGTTAGTGTTGAAAAACCACTTTTTGCACCTGTGTTGGTGCAGGAAACCACTTTTGCACTTGTATAAGTGTTGAAAAACCACTTTTCGCACTTGTGTTAGTGTTGAAAAACCACTTTTCGCACTTGTGTTAGTGTTGAAAAACCACTTTTCGCACTTGTGTTGGTGCAGGAAACCACTTTTGCACTTGTATTAGTGTGGAAAAAACACTTTTTGCACTTGTGTTAGTGTTGAAAAACCACTTTTCGCACTTGTGTTAGTGTTGAAAAACCACTTTTCGCACTTGTGTTAGTGTTGAAAAACCACTTTTCGCACTTGTGTTAGTGTTGAAAAACCACTTTTCGCACTTGTGTTCGTGTTGAAAAACCACTTTTCGCACTTGTGTTAGTGTTGAAAAACCACTTTTCGCACTTGTATTAGTGTGGAAAAAACACTTTTTGCACTTGTGATAGTGTTGAAAAACCACTTTTCGCACTTGTGTTAGGGTTGAAAAACAACTTTTCGCACTTGTGTTAGTGTTGAAAAACCACTTTTCGCACTTGTGTTGGTGCAGGAAACCACTTTTGCACTTGTATTAGTGTGGAAAAAACACTTTTCGCACTTGTGTTAGTGTTGAAAAACCACTTTTCGCACTTGTGTTATTGTTGAAAAACCACTTTTCACACTTGTGTTGGTGCAGGAAACCACTTTTGCACTTGTATTATTGTGGAAAAAACACTTTTTGCACTTGTGTTAGTGTTGAAAAACCACTTTTCTCACTTGTGTTGGTGCAGGAAACCACTTTTGCACTTGCATTAGTGTGGAAAAAACACTTTTTGCACTTGTGATAGTGTTGAAAAAACCACTTTTCGCACTTGTGTTAGTGTTGAAAAACCACTTATCGCACTTGTGTTGGTGCAGGAAACCACTTTTGCACTTGTATTAGTGTGGAAAAAACACTTTTTGCACTTGTGATAGTGTTGAAAAACCACTTTTCGCACTTGTGTTAGGGTTGAAAAACAACTTTTCGCACTTGTGTTAGTGTTGAAAAACCACTTTTCGCACTTGTGTTGGTGCAGGAAACCACTTTTGCACTTGTATTAGTGTGGAAAAAACACTTTTCGCACTTGTGTTAGTGTTGAAAAACCACTTTTCGCACTTGTGTTATTGTTGAAAAACCACTTTTCACACTTGTGTTGGTGCAGGAAACCACTTTTGCACTTGTATTATTGTGGAAAAAACACTTTTTGCACTTGTGTTAGTGTTGAAAAACCACTTTTCTCACTTGTGTTGGTGCAGGAAACCACTTTTGCACTTGTATTAGTGTGGAAAAACCACTTTTCGCACTTGTGTTAGTGTTGAAAAACCACTTTTCGCACTTGTGTTAGTGTTGAAAAACCACTTTTTGCACCTGTGTTGGTGCAGGAAACCACTTTTGCACTTGTATAAGTGTTGAAAAACCACTTTTCGCACTTGTGTTAGTGTTGAAAAACCACTTTTCGCACTTGTGTTAGTGTTGAAAAACCACTTTTCGCACTTGTGTTGGTGCAGGAAACCACTTTTGCACTTGTATTAGTGTGGAAAAAACACTTTTTGCACTTGTGTTAGTGTTGAAAAACCACTTTTCGCACTTGTGTTAGTGTTGAAAAACCACTTTTCGCACTTGTGTTAGTGTTGAAAAACCACTTTTCGCACTTGTGTTAGTGTTGAAAAACCACTTTTCGCACTTGTGTTAGTGTTGAAAAACCACTTTTCGCACTTGTGTTAGTGTTGAAAACCCACTTTTCGCACTTGTGTTAGTGTGGAAAAACCACTTTTCGCACTTGTGTTCGTGTTGAAAAACCACTTTTCGCACTTGTGTTAGTGTTGAAAAACCACTTTTCGCACTTGTGTTGGTGCAGGAAACCACTTTTGCACTTGTATTAGTGTGGAAAAAACACTTTTTGCACTTGTGATAGTGTTGAAAAACCACTTTTCGCACTTGTGTTAGGGTTGAAAAACAACTTTTCGCACTTGTGTTAGTGTTGAAAAACCACTTTTCGCACTTGTGTTGGTGCAGGAAACCACTTTTGCACTTGTATTAGTGTGGAAAAAACACTTTTCGCACTTGTGTTAGTGTTGAAAAACCACTTTTCGCACTTGTGTTATTGTTGAAAAACCACTTTTCACACTTGTGTTGGTGCAGGAAACCACTTTTGCACTTGTATTATTGTGGAAAAAACACTTTTTGCACTTGTGTTAGTGTTGAAAAACCACTTTTCTCACTTGTGTTGGTGCAGGAAACCACTTTTGCACTTGCATTAGTGTGGAAAAAACACTTTTTGCACTTGTGATAGTGTTGAAAAAACCACTTTTCGCACTTGTGTTAGTGTTGAAAAACCACTTATCGCACTTGTGTTGGTGCAGGAAACCACTTTTGCACTTGTATTAGTGTGGAAAAAACACTTTTTGCACTTGTGATAGTGTTGAAAAACCACTTTTCGCACTTGTGTTAGGGTTGAAAAACAACTTTTCGCACTTGTGTTAGTGTTGAAAAACCACTTTTCGCACTTGTGTTGGTGCAGGAAACCACTTTTGCACTTGTATTAGTGTGGAAAAAACACTTTTCGCACTTGTGTTAGTGTTGAAAAACCACTTTTCGCACTTGTGTTATTGTTGAAAAACCACTTTTCACACTTGTGTTGGTGCAGGAAACCACTTTTGCACTTGTATTATTGTGGAAAAAACACTTTTTGCACTTGTGTTAGTGTTGAAAAACCACTTTTCTCACTTGTGTTGGTGCAGGAAACCACTTTTGCACTTGCATTAGTGTGGAAAAAACACTTTTTGCACTTGTGATAGTGTTGAAAAAACCACTTTTCGCACATGTGTTAGTGTTGAAAAACAACTTTTCGCACTTGTGTTAGTGTTGAAAAACCACTTTTCGCACTTGTGTTGGAGCAGGAAACCACTTTTGCACTTGTATTAGTGTGGAAAAAAACACTTTTCGCACTTGTGTTAGTGTTGAAAAACCACTTTTCGCACTTGTGTTAGTGTTGAAAAACCACTTTTCACACTTGTGTTGGTGCAGGAAACCACTTTTGCACTGGTATTATTGTGGAAAAAACACTTTTTGCACTTGTGTTAGTGTTGAAAAACCACTTTTCTCACTTGTGTTGGTGCAGGAAACCACTTTTGCACTTGTATTAGTGTGGAAAAAACACTTTTTGCACTTGTGATAGTGTTGAAAAAACCACTTTTCGCACTTGTGTTAGTGTTGAAAAACCACTTATCGCACTTGTGTTGGTGCAGGAAACCACTTTTGCACTTGTATTAGTGTGGAAAAACCACTTTTCGCACTTGTGTTAGTGTTGAAAAAACACTTTTTGCACTTGTGATAGTGTTGAAAAACCACTTTTCGCACTTGTGTTAGTGTTGAAAAACCACTTTTCGCACTTGTGTTGGTGCAGGAAACCACTTTTGCACTTGTATTAGTGTGGCAAAACTACTTTTCGCACTTGTGTTAGTGTTGAAAAACCACTTTTCGCACTTGTGTTAGTGTTGAAAAACCACTTTTCGCACTTGTGTTAGTGTTGAAAACCACTTTTCGCACTTGTGTTAGTGTTGAAAAACCACTTTTCGCACTTGTGTTGGTGCAGGAAACCACTTTTGCACTTGTATTAGTGTGGAAAAAACACTTTTTGCACTTGTGATAGTGTTGAAAAACCACTTTTCGCACTTGTGTTAGTGTTGAAAAACCACTTTTCGCACTTGTGTTGGTGCAGGAAACCACTTTTGCACTTGTATTAGTGTGGAAAAACCACTTTTCGCACTTGTGTTAGTGTTGAAAAACCACTTTTCGCACTTGTGTTAGTGTTGAAAAACTACTTTTTGCACCTGTGTTGGTGCAGGAAACCACTTTTGCACCTGTATAAGTGTGGAAAAAACACTTTTTGCCCTTGTGATAGTGTTGAAAAACCACTTTTCGCACTTGTGTTAGTGTTGAAAAACCACTTTTCACACTTGTGTTAGTGTTGAAAAACCACTTTTCGCACTTGTGTTGGTGCAGGAAACCACTTTTGCACTTGTATTAGTGTGGAAAAAACACTTTTTGCACTTGTGTTAGTGTTGAAAAACCACTTTTCGCACTTGTGTTAGTGTTGAAAAACCACTTTTCGCACTTGTGTTAGTGTTGAAAAACCACTTTTCGCACTTGTGTTAGTGTTGAAAAACCACTTTTCGCACTTGTGTTAGTGTTGAAAACCACTTTTCGCACTTGTGTTAGTGTTGAAAACCCACTTTTCGCACTTGTGTTAGTGTGGAAAAACCACTTTTCACACTTGTGTTCGTGTTGAAAAACCACTTTTCGCACTTGTGTTAGTGTTGAAAAACCACTTTTCGCACTTGTGTTGGTGCAGGAAACCACTTTTGCACTTGTATTAGTGTGGAAAAAACACTTTTTGCACTTGTGATAGTGTTGAAAAACCACTTTTCGCACTTGTGTTAGTGTTGAAAAACAACTTTTCGCACTTGTGTTAGTGTTGAAAAACCACTTTTCGCACTTGTGTTGGTGCAGGAAACCACTTTTGCACTTGTATTAGTGTGGAAAAAACACTTTTCGCACTTGTGTTAGTGTTGAAAAACCACTTTTTGCACTTGTGTTAGTGTTGAAAAACCACTTTTGCACTTGTATTAGTGTGGAAAAAACACTTTTTGCACTTGTGATAGTGTTGAAAAACCACTTTTCGCACTTGTGTTAGTGTTGAAAAACAACTTTTCGCACTTGTGTTAGTGTTGAAAAACCACTTTTCGCACTTGTGTTGGTGCAGGAAACCACTTTTGCACTTGCATTAGTGTGGAAAAAACACTTTTCGCACTTGTGTTAGTGTTGAAAAACCACTTTTCGCACTTGTGTTAGTGTTGAAAAACCACTTTTCACACTTGTGTTGGTGCAGGAAACCACTTTTGCACTTGTATTAGTGTGGAAAAAACACTTTTTGCACTTGTGATAGTGTTGAAAAACCACTTTTCGCACTTGTGTTAGTGTTGAAAAACCACTTTTCGCACTTGTGTTGGTGCAGGAAACCACTTTTGCACTTGTATTATTGTGGAAAAAACACTTTTTACACTTGCGATAGTGTTGAAAAACCACTTTTCGCACTTGTGTTAGTGTTGAAAAACCACTTTTCGCACTTGTGTTGGTGCAGGAAACCACTTTTGCACTTGTATTAGTGTGGAAAAACCACTTTTCGCACTTGTTTTAGTGTTGAAAAACCACTTTTCGCACTTGTGTTAGTGTTGAAAAACCACTTTTCGCACTTGTGTTAGTGTTGAAAAACCACTTTTCACACTTGTGTTGGTGCAGGAAACCACTTTTGCACTTGTATTAGTGTGGAAAAAACACTTTTCGCACTTGTGTTAGTGTTGAAAACCACTTTTCGCACTTGTGTTAGTGTTGAAAAACCACTTTTCGCACTTGTGTTGGTGCAGGAAACCACTTTTGCACTTGTATTAGTGTGGAAAAAACACTTTTTGCACTTGTGATAGTGTTGAAAAACCACTTTTCGCACTTGTGTTAGTGTTCAAAAACCACTTTTCGCACTTGTGTTGGTGCAGGAAACCACTTTTGCACTTGTATTAGTGTGGAAAAACCACTTTTCGCACTTGTGTTAGTGTTGAAAAACCACTTTTCGCACTTGTGTTAGTGTTGAAAAACCACTTTTTGCACCTGTGTTGGTGCAGGAAACCACTTTTGCACTTGTATAAGTGTTGAAAAACCACTTTTCGCACTTGTGTTAGTGTTGAAAAACCACTTTTCGCACTTGTGTTAGTGTTGAAAAACCACTTTTCGCACTTGTGTTGGTGCAGGAAACCACTTTTGCACTTGTATTAGTGTGGAAAAAACACTTTTTGCACTTGTGTTAGTGTTGAAAAACCACTTTTCGCACTTGTGTTAGTGTTGAAAAACCACTTTTCGCACTTGTGTTAGTGTTGAAAAACCACTTTTCGCACTTGTGTTAGTGTTGAAAAACCACTTTTCGCACTTGTGTTAGTGTTGAAAAACCACTTTTCGCACTTGTGTTAGTGTTGAAAACCCACTTTTCGCACTTGTGTTAGTGTGGAAAAACCACTTTTCGCACTTGTGTTCGTGTTGAAAAACCACTTTTCGCACTTGTGTTAGTGTTGAAAAACCACTTTTCGCACTTGTGTTGGTGCAGGAAACCACTTTTGCACTTGTATTAGTGTGGAAAAAACACTTTTTGCACTTGTGATAGTGTTGAAAAACCACTTTTCGCACTTGTGTTAGGGTTGAAAAACAACTTTTCGCACTTGTGTTAGTGTTGAAAAACCACTTTTCGCACTTGTGTTGGTGCAGGAAACCACTTTTGCACTTGTATTAGTGTGGAAAAAACACTTTTCGCACTTGTGTTAGTGTTGAAAAACCACTTTTCGCACTTGTGTTATTGTTGAAAAACCACTTTTCACACTTGTGTTGGTGCAGGAAACCACTTTTGCACTTGTATTATTGTGGAAAAAACACTTTTTGCACTTGTGTTAGTGTTGAAAAACCACTTTTCTCACTTGTGTTGGTGCAGGAAACCACTTTTGCACTTGCATTAGTGTGGAAAAAACACTTTTTGCACTTGTGATAGTGTTGAAAAAACCACTTTTCGCACTTGTGTTAGTGTTGAAAAACCACTTATCGCACTTGTGTTGGTGCAGGAAACCACTTTTGCACTTGTATTAGTGTGGAAAAACCACTTTTCGCACTTGTGTTAGTGTTGAAAAAACACTTTTTGCACTTGTGATAGTGTTGAAAAACCACTTTTCGCACTTGTGTTAGTGTTGAAAAACCACTTTTCGCACTTGTGTTGGTGCAGGAAACCACTTTTGCACTTGTATTAGTGTGGCAAAACTACTTTTCGCACTTGTGTTAGTGTTGAAAAACCACTTTTCGCACTTGTGTTAGTGTTGAAAAACCACTTTTCGCACTTGTGTTAGTGTTGAAAAACCACTTTTCGCACTTGTGTTAGTGTTGAAAAACCACTTTTCGCACTTGTGTTAGTGTTGAAAAACCACTTTTCGCACTTGTGTTAGTGTTGAAAAACCACTTTTCACACTTGTGTTGGTGCAGGAAACCACTTTTGCACTTGTATTATTGTGGAAAAAACACTTTTTGCACTTGTGTTAGTGTTGAAAAACCACTTTTCTCACTTGTGTTGGTGCAGGAAACCACTTTTGCACTTGTATTAGTGTGGAAAAAACACTTTTTACACTTGTGATAGTGTTGAAAAACCACTTTTCGCACTTGTGTTAGTGTTGAAAAACCACTTATCGCACTTGTGTTGGTGCAGGAAACCACTTTTGCACTTGTATTAGTGTGGAAAAACGACTTTTCGCACTTGTGTTAGTGTTAAAAAACCACTTTTCGCACTTGTGTTAGTGTTGAAAAACCACTTTTCGCACTTGTGTTAGTGTTGAAAAACCACTTTTCGCACTTGTGTTGGTGCAGGAAACCACTTTTGCACTTGTATTAGTGTGGAAAAACCACTTTTCGCACTTGTGTTAGTGTTGAAAAACCACTTTTCGCACTTGTGTTAGTGTTGAAAAACCACTTTTTGCACCTGTGTTGGTGTTGAAAAAACACTTTTTGCACTTGTGATAGTGTTGAAAAACCACTTTTCGCACTTGTGTTAGTGTTGAAAAACCACTTTTCGCACTTGTGTTGGTGCAGGAAACCACTTTTGCACTTGTATTAGTGTGGAAAAACTACTTTTCGCACTTCTGTTAGTGTTGAAAAACCACTTTTCGCACTTGTGTTAGTGTTGAAAAACCACTTTTCGCACTTGTGTTAGCGTTGAAAAACCACTTTTCGCACTTGTGTTAGTGTTGAAAAACCACTTTTCGCACTTGTGTTAGTGTTGAAAAACCACTTTTCGCACTTGTGTTAGTGTGGAAAAACCACTTTTCGCACTTGTGTTCGTGTTGAAAAACCACTTTTCGCACTTGTGTTAGTGTTGAAAAACCACTTTTCGCACTTGTGTTGGTGCAGGAAACCACTTTTGCACTTGTATTAGTGTGGAAAAAACACTTTTTGTACTTGTGATATTGTTGAAAAACCACTTTTCGCACTTGTGTTAGTGTTGAAAAACCACTTTTCGCACTTGTGTTGGTGCAGGAAACCACTTTTGCACTTGTATTAGTGTGGAAAAACCACTTTTCGCACTTGTGTTAGTGTTGAAAAACCACTTTTTGCACTTGTGTTAGTGTTGAAAAACCACTTTTCGCACTTGTGTTAGTGTTGAAAAACCACTTTTGCACTTGTATTAGTGTGGAAAAAACACTTTTTGCACTTGTGATAGTGTTGAAAAACCACTTTTCGCACTTGTGTTAGTGTTGAAAAACCACTTTTCGCACTTGTGTTGGTGCAGGAAACCACTTTTGCACTTGTATTATTGTGGAAAAAACACTTTTTGCACTTGTGATAGTGTTGAAAAACCACTTTTCGCACTTGTGTTAGTGTTGAAAAACCACTTTTCGCACTTGTGTTGGTGCAGGAAACCACTTTTGCACTTGTATTAGTGTGGAAAAACAACTTTTCGCACTTGTTTTAGTGTTGAAAAACCACTTTTCGCACTTGTGTTAGTGTTGAAAAACCACTTTTCGCACTTGTGTTAGTGTTGAAAAACCACTTTTCACACTTGTGTTGGTGCAGGAAACCACTTTTGCACTTGTATTAGTGTGGAAAAAACACTTTTCGCACTTGTGTTAGTGTTGAAAACCACTTTTCGCACTTGTGTTAGTGTTGAAAAACCACTTTTCGCACTTGTGTTGGTGCAGGAAACCACTTTTGCACTTGTATTAGTGTGGAAAAAACACTTTTTGCACTTGTGATAGTGTTGAAAAACCACTTTTCGCACTTGTGTTAGTGTTGAAAAACCACTTTTCGCACTTGTGTTGGTGCAGGAAACCACTTTTGCACTTGTATTAGTGTGGAAAAACCACTTTTTGCACTTGTGTTAGTGTTGAAAAACCACTTTTCGCACTTGTGTTAGTGTTGAAAAACCACTTTTTGCACCTGTGTTGGTGCAGGAAACCACTTTTGCACTTGTATAAGTGTGGAAAAAACACTTTTTGCACTTGTGATAGTGTTGAAAAACCACTTTTCGCACTTGTGTTAGTGTTGAAAAACCACTTTTCGCACTTGTGTTAGTGTTGAAAAACCACTTTTCGCACGTGTGTTGGTGCAGGAAACCACTTTTGCACTTGTATTAGTGTGGAAAAAACACTTTTTGCACTTGTGTTAGTGTTGAAAAACCACTTTTCGCACTTGTGTTAGTGTTGAAAAACCACTTTTCGCACTTGTGTTAGTGTTGAAAAACCACTTTTCGCACTTGTGTTAGTGTTGAAAAACCACTTTTCGCACTTGTGTTAGTGTTGAAAACCCACTTTTCGCACTTGTGTTAGTGTGGAAAAACCACTTTTCGCACTTGTGTTCGTGTTGAAAAACCACTTTTCGCACTTGTGTTAGTGTTGAAAAACCACTTTTCGCACTTGTGTTGGTGCAGGAAACCACTTTTCGCACTTGTGTTGGTGCAGGAAACCACTTTTGCACTTGTATTAGTGTGGAAAAAACACTTTTCGCACTTGTGTTAGTGTTGAAAAACCACTTTTCGCACTTGTGTTAGTGTTGAAAAACCACTTTTCACACTTGTGTTGGTGCAGGAAACCACTTTTGCACTTGTATTATTGTGGAAAAAACACTTTTTGCACTTGTGTTAGTGTTGAAAAACCACTTTTCTCACTTGTGTTGGTGCAGGAAACCACTTTTGCACTTGTATTAGTGTGGAAAAAACACTTTTTGCACTTGTGATAGTGTTGAAAAAACCACTTTTCGCACTTGTGTTAGTGTTGAAAAACCACTTATCGCACTTGTGTTGGTGCAGGAAACCACTTTTGCACTTGTATTAGTGTGGAAAAACCACTTTTCGCACTTGTGTTAGTGTTGAAAAAACACTTTTTGCACTTGTGATAGTATTGAAAAACCACTTTTCGCACTTGTGTTAGTGTTGAAAAACCACTTTTCGCACTTGTGTTGGTGCAGGAAACCACTTTTGCACTTGTATTAGTGTGGCAAAACTACTTTTCGCACTTGTGTTAGTGTTGAAAAACCACTTTTCGCACTTGTGTTAGTGTTGAAAAACCACTTTTCGCACTTGTGTTAGTGTTGAAAAACCACTTTTCGCACTTGTGTTAGTGTTGAAAAACCACTTTTCACACTTGTGTTGGTGCAGGAAACCACTTTTGCACTTGTATTATTGTGGAAAAAACACTTTTTGCACTTGTGTTAGTGTTGAAAAACCACTTTTCTCACTTGTGTTGGTGCAGGAAACCACTTTTGCACTTGTATTAGTGTGGAAAAAACACTTTTTGCACTTGTGATAGTGTTGAAAAACCACTTTTCGCACTTGTGTTAGTGTTGAAAAACCACTTATCGCACTTGTGTTGGTGCAGGAAACCACTTTTGCACTTGTATTAGTGTGGAAAAAACACTTTTTGCACTTGTGATAGTGTTGAAAAACCACTTTTCGCACTTGTGTTAGTGTTGAAAAACTACTTTTCGCACTTGTGTTGGTGCAGGAAACCACTTTTGCACTTGTATTAGTGTGGAAAAAACACTTTTCGCACTTGTGTTAGTGTTGAAAAACCACTTTTCGCACTTGTGTTGGTGCAGGAAACCACTTTTGCACTTGTATTAGTGTGGAAAAAACACTTTTCGCACTTGTGTTAGTGTTGAAAAACCACTTTTCGCACTTGTGTTAGTGTTGAAAAACCACTTTTCACACTTGTGTTGGTGCAGGAAACCACTTTTGCACTTGTATTATTGTGGAAAAAACACTTTTTGCACTTGTGTTAGTGTTGAAAAACCACTTTTCTCACTTGTGTTAGTGTTGAAAAACCACTTTTCGCACTTGTGTTAGTGTTGAAAAACCACTTTTCACACTTGTGTTGGTGCAGGAAACCACTTTTGCACTTGTATTAGTGTGGAAAAAACACTTTTTGCACTTGTGATAGTGTTGAAAAACCACTTTTCGCACTTGTGTTAGTGTTGAAAAACCACTTTTCGCACTTGTGTTGGTGCAGGAAACCACTTTTGCACTTGTATTATTGTGGAAAAAACACTTTTTGCACTTGTGATAGTGTTGAAAAACCACTTTTCGCACTTGTGTTAGTGTTGAAAAACCACTTTTCGCACTTGTGTTGGTGCAGGAAACCACTTTTGCACTTGTATTAGTGTGGAAAAACCACTTTTCGCACTTGTTTTAGTGTTGAAAAACCACTTTTCGCACTTGTGTTAGTGTTGAAAAACCACTTTTCGCACTTGTGTTAGTGTTGAAAAACCACTTTTCACACTTGTGTTGGTGCAGGAAACCACTTTTGCACTTGTATTAGTGTGGAAAAAACACTTTTCGCACTTGTGTTAGTGTTGAAAACCACTTTTTGCACTTTTGTTAGTGTTGAAAAACCACTTTTCGCACTTGTGTTGGTGCAGGAATCCACTTTTGCACTTGTATTAGTGTGGAAAAAACACTTTTTGCACTTGTGATAGTGTTGAAAAACCACTTTTCGCACTTGTGTTAGTGTTGAAAAACCACTTTTCGCACTTGTGTTGGTGCAGGAAACCACTTTTGCACTTGTATTAGTGTGGAAAAACCACTTTTCGCACTTGTGATAGTGTTGAAAAACCACTTTTCGCACTTGTGTTAGTGTTGAAAAACCACTTTTTGCACCTGTGTTGGTGCAGGAAACCACTTTTGCACTTGTATAAGTGTGGAAAAAACACTTTTTGCACTTGTGATAGTGTTGAAAAACCACTTTTCGCACTTGTGTTAGTGTTGAAAAACCACTTTTCGCACTTGTGTTAGTGTTGAAAAACCACTTTTCGCACTTGTGTTGGTGCAGGAAACCACTTTTGCACTTGTATTAGTGTGGAAAAAACACTTTTTGCACTTGTGTTAGTGTTGAAAAACCACTTTTCGCACTTGTGTTAGTGTTGAAAAACCACTTTTCGCACTTGTGTTAGTGTTGAAAAACCACTTTTCGCACTTGTGTTAGTGTTGAAAAACCACTTTTCGCACTTGTGTTAGTGTTGAAAACCCACTTTTCGCACTTGTGTTAGTGTGGAAAAACCACTTTTCGCACTTGTGTTCGTGTTGAAAAACCACTTTTCGCACTTGTGTTAGTGTTGAAAAACCACTTTTCGCACTTGTGTTGGTGCAGGAAACCACTTTTGCACTTGTATTAGTGTGGAAAAAACACTTTTTGCACTTGTGATAGTGTTGAAAAACCACTTTTCGCACTTGTGTTAGTGTTGAAAAACAACTTTTCGCACTTGTGTTAGTGTTGAAAAACCACTTTTCGCACTTGTGTTGGTGCAGGAAACCACTTTTGCACTTGTATTAGTGTGGAAAAAACACTTTTCGCACTTGTGTTAGTGTTGAAAAACCACTTTTCGCACTTGTGTTAGTGTTGAAAAACCACTTTTGCACTTGTATTAGTGTGGAAAAAACACTTTTTGCACTTGTGATAGTGTTGAAAAAACCACTTTTCGCACTTGTGTTAGTGTTGAAAAACCACTTATCGCACTTGTGTTGGTGCAGGAAACCACTTTTGCACTTGTATTAGTGTGGAAAAACCACTTTTCGCACTTGTGTTAGTGTTGAAAAACCACTTTTCGCACTTGTGTTGGTGCAGGAAACCACTTTTGCACTTGTATTAGTGTGGAAAAACCACTTTTCGCACTTGTTTTAGTGTTGAAAAACCACTTTTCGCACTTGTGTTAGTGTTGAAAAACCACTTTTCGCACTTGTGTTAGTGTTGAAAAACCACTTTTCACACTTGTGTTGGTGCAGGAAACCACTTTTGCACTTGTATTAGTGTGGAAAAAACACTTTTCGCACTTGTGTTAGTGTTGAAAACCACTTTTCGCACTTGTGTTAGTGTTGAAAAACCACTTTTCGCACTTGTGTTGGTGCAGGAAACCACTTTTGCACTTGTATTAGTGTGGAAAAAACACTTTATGCACTTGTGATAGTGTTGAAAAACCACTTTTCGCACTTGTGTTAGTGTTGAAAAACCACTTTTCGCACTTGTGTTGGTGCAGGAAACCACTTTTGCACTTGTATTAGTGTGGAAAAACCACTTTTCGCACTTGTGTTAGTGTTGAAAAACCACTTTTCGCACTTGTGTTAGTGTTGAAAAACCACTTTTTGCACCTGTGTTGGTGCAGGAAACCACTTTTGCACTTGTATAAGTGTGGAAAAAACACTTTTTGCACTTGTGATAGTGTTGAAAAACCACTTTTCGCACTTGTGTTAGTGTTGAAAAACCACTTTTCGCACTTGTGTTAGTGTTGAAAAACCACTTTTCGCACTTGTGTTGGTGCAGGAAACCACTTTTGCACTTGTATTAGTGTGGAAAAAACACTTTTTGCACTTGTGTTAGTGTTGAAAAACCACTTTTCGCACTTGTGTTAGTGTTGAAAAACCACTTTTCGCACTTGTGTTAGTGTTGAAAAACCACTTTTCGCACTTGTGTTAGAGTTGAAAAACCACTTTTCGCACTTGTGTTAGTGTTGAAAACCCACTTTTCGCACTTGTGTTAGTGTGGAAAAACCACTTTTCGCACTTGTGTTCGTGTTGAAAAACCACTTTTCGCACTTGTGTTAGTGTTGAAAAACCACTTTTCGCACTTGTGTTGGTGCAGGAAACCACTTTTGCACTTGTATTAGTGTGGAAAAAACACTTTTCGCACTTGTG
The DNA here is from genome assembly GCF_964187855.1 of Myxine glutinosa. Taxonomy (NCBI): domain Eukaryota; kingdom Metazoa; phylum Chordata; class Myxini; order Myxiniformes; family Myxinidae; genus Myxine; species Myxine glutinosa. Next base: position 189,829 of record NW_027616589.1, read on the forward strand.
TTAGTGTTGAAAAACCACTTTTCGCACTTGTGTTAGTGTTGAAAAACCACTTTTCGCACTTGTGTTAGTGTTGAAAACCACTTTTCACACTTGTGTTGGTGCAGGAAACCACTTTTGCACTGGTATTATTGTGGAAAAAACACTTTTTGCACTTGTGTTAGTGTTGAAAAACCACTTTTCTCACTTGTGTTGGTGCAGGAAACCACTTTTGCACTTGTATTAGTGTGGAAAAAACACTTTTTGCACTTGTGATAGTGTTGAAAAAACCACTTTTCGCACTTGTGTTAGTGTTGAAAAACCACTTATCGCACTTGTGTTGGTGCAGGAAACCACTTTTGCACTTGTATTAGTGTGGAAAAACCACTTTTCGCACTTGTGTTAGTGTTGAAAAAACACTTTTTGCACTTGTGATAGTGTTGAAAAACCACTTTTCGCACTTGTGTTAGTGTTGAAAAACCACTTTTCGCACTTGTGTTGGTGCAGGAAACCACTTTTGCACTTGTATTCGTGTGGCAAAACTACTTTTCGCACTTGTGTTAGTGTTGAAAAACCACTTTTCGCACTTGTGTTAGTGTTGAAAAACCACGTTTCGCACTTGTGTTAGTGTTGAAAACCACTTTTCGCACTTGTGTTAGTGTTGAAAAACCACTTTTCGCACTTGTGTTGGTGCAGGAAACCACTTTTGCACTTGTATTAGTGTGGAAAAAACACTTTTTGCACTTGTGATAGTGTTGAAAAACCACTTTTCGCACTTGTGTTAGTGTTGAAAAACCACTTTTCGCACTTGTGTTGGTGCAGGAAACCACTTTTGCACTTGTATTAGTGTGGAAAAACCACTTTTCGCACTTGTGTTAGTGTTGAAAAACCACTTTTCGCACTTGTGTTAGTGTTGAAAAACCACCTTTCGCACTTGTGTTAGTGTTGAAAAACCAATTTTCGCACTTGTGTTAGTGTTGAAAAACCACTTTTCGCACTTGTGTTAGTGTTGAAAACCCACTTTTCGCACTTGTGTTAGTGTGGAAAAACCACTTTTCGCACTTGTGTTCGTGTTGAAAAACCACTTTTCGCACTTGTGTTAGTGTTGAAAAACCACTTTTCGCACTTGTGTTGGTGCAGGAAACCACTTTTCGCACTTGTGTTGGTGCAGGAAACCACTTTTGCACTTGTATTAGTGTGGAAAAAACACTTTTTGCACTTGTGATAGTGTTGAAAAACCACTTTTCGCACTTGTGTTAGTGTTGAAAAACAACTTTTCGCACTTGTGTTAGTGTTGAAAAACCACTTTTCGCACTTGTGTTGGTGCAGGAAACCACTTTTGCACTTGTATTAGTGTGGAAAAAACACTTTTCGCACTTGTGTTAGTGTTGAAAAACAACTTTTCGCACTTGTGTTAGTGTTGAAAAACCACTTTTCACACTTGTGTTGGTGCAGGAAACCACTTTTGCACTTGTATTATTGTGGAAAAAACACTTTTTGCACTTGTGTTAGTGTTGAAAAACCACTTTTCTCACTTGTGTTGGTGCAGGAAACCACTTTTGCACTTGTATTAGTGTGGAAAAAACACTTTTTGCACTTGTGATAGTGTTGAAAAAAACACTTTTCGCACTTGTGTTAGTGTTGAAAAACCACTTATCGCACTTGTGTTGGTGCAGGAAACCACTTTTGCACTTGTATTAGTGTGGAAAAACCACTTTTCGCACTTGTGTTAGTGTTGAAAAAACACTTTTTGCACTTGTGATAGTGTTGAAAAACCACTTTTCGCACTTGTGTTAGTGTTGAAAAACCACTTTTCGCACTTGTGTTGGTGCAGGAAACCACTTTTGCACTTGTATTAGTGTGGCAAAACTACTTTTCGCACTTGTGTTAGTGTTGAAAAACCACTTTTCGCACTTGTGTTAGTGTTGAAAAACCACTTTTCGCACTTGTGTTAGTGTTGAAAAACCACTTTTCGCACTTGTGTTAGTGTTGAAAAACCACTTTTCACACTTGTGTTGGTGCAGGAAACCACTTTTGCACTTGTATTATTGTGGAAAAAACACTTTTTGCACATGTGTTAGTGTTGAAAAACCACTTTTCTCACTTGTGTTGGTGCAGGAAACCACTTTTGCACTTGTATTAGTGTGGAAAAAACACTTTTTGCACTTGTGATAGTGTTGAAAAACCACTTTTCGCACTTGTGTTAGTGTTGAAAAACCACTTATCGCACTTGTGTTGGTGCAGGAAACCACTTTTGCACTTGTATTAGTGTGGAAAAAACACTTTTTGCACTTGTGATAGTGTTGAAAAACCACTTTTCGCACTTGTGTTAGTGTTGAAAAACCACTTTTCGCACTTGTGTTAGTGTTGAAAAACCACTTTTCGCACTTGTGTTGGTGCAGGAAACCACTTTTGCACTTGTATTAGTGTGGCAAAACTACTTTTCGCACTTGTGTTAGTGTTGAAAAACCACTTTTCGCACTTGTGTTAGTGTTGAAAAACCACTTTTCGCACTTGTGTTAGTGTTGAAAAACCACTTTTCGCACTTGTGTTAGTGTTGAAAAACCACTTTTCACACTTGTGTTGGTGCAGGAAACCACTTTTGCACTTGTATTATTGTGGAAAAAACACTTTTTGCACTTGTGTTAGTGTTGAAAAACCACTTTTCTCACTTGTGTTAGTGTTGAAAAACCACTTTTCGCACTTGTGTTAGTGTTGAAAAACCACTTATCGCACTTGAGTTGGTGCAGGAAACCACTTTTGCACTTGTATTAGTGTGGAAAAAACACTTTTTGCACTTGTGATAGTGTTGAAAAACCACTTTTCGCACTTGTGTTAGTGTTGAAAAACCACTTTTCGCACTTGTGTTAGTGTTGAAAAACCACTTTTCGCACTTGTGTTGGTGCAGGAAACCACTTTTGCACTTGTATTAGTGTGGAAAAAACACTTTATGCACTTGTGATAGTGTTGAAAAACCACTTTTCGCACTTGTGTTAGTGTTGAAAAACCACTTTTCGCACTTGTGTTGGTGCAGGAAACCACTTTTGCACTTGTATTAGTGTGGAAAAACCACTTTTCGCACTTGTGTTAGTGTTGAAAAACCACTTTTCGCACTTGTGTTAGTGTTGAAAAACCACTTTTTGCACCTGTGTTGGTGCAGGAAACCACTTTTGCACTTGTATAAGTGTGGAAAAAACACTTTTTGCACTTGTGATAGTGTTGAAAAACCACTTTTCGCACTTGTGTTAGTGTTGAAAAACCACTTTTCGCACTTGTGTTAGTGTTGAAAAACCACTTTTCGCACTTGTGTTGGTGCAGGAAACCACTTTTGCACTTGTATTAGTGTGGAAAAAACACTTTTTGCACTTGTGTTAGTGTTGAAAAACCACTTTTCGCACTTGTGTTAGTGTTGAAAAACCACTTTTCGCACTTGTGTTAGTGTTGAAAAACCACTTTTCGCACTTGTGTTAGAGTTGAAAAACCACTTTTCGCACTTGTGTTAGTGTTGAAAACCCACTTTTCGCACTTGTGTTAGTGTGGAAAAACCACTTTTCGCACTTGTGTTCGTGTTGAAAAACCACTTTTCGCACTTGTGTTAGTGTTGAAAAACCACTTTTCGCACTTGTGTTGGTGCAGGAAACCACTTTTGCACTTGTATTAGTGTGGAAAAAACACTTTTTGCACTTGTGATAGTGTTGAAAAACCACTTTTCGCACTTGTGTTAGTGTTGAAAAACAACTTTTCGCACTTGTGTTAGTGTTGAAAAACCACTTTTCGCACTTGTGTTGGTGCAGGAAACCACTTTTGCACTTGTATTAGTGTGGAAAAAACACTTTTCGCACTTGTGTTAGTGTTGAAAAACCACTTTTCGCACTTGTGTTAGTGTTGAAAAACCACTTTTCACACTTGTGTTGGTGCAGGAAACCACTTTTGCACTGGTATTATTGTGGAAAAAACACTTTTTGCACTTGTGTTAGTGTTGAAAAACCACTTTTCTCACTTGTGTTGGTGCAGGAAACCACTTTTGCACTTGTATTAGTGTGGAAAAAACACTTTTTGCACTTGTGATAGTGTTGAAAAAACCACTTTTCGCACTTGTGTTAGTGTTGAAAAACCACTTATCGCACTTGTGTTGGTGCAGGAAACCACTTTTGCACTTGTATTAGTGTGGAAAAACCACTTTTTGCACTTGTGTTAGTGTTGAAAAAACACTTTTTGCACTTGTGATAGTGTTGAAAAACCACTTTTCGCACTTGTGTTAGTGTTGAAAAACCACTTTTCGCACTTGTGTTGGTGCAGGAAACCACTTTTGCACTTGTATTAGTGTGGCAAAACTACTTTTCGCACTTGTGTTAGTGTTGAAAAACCACTTTTCGCACTTGTGTTAGTGTTGAAAAACCACTTTTCGCACTTGTGTTAGTGTTGAAAACCACTTTTCGCACTTGTGTTAGTGTTGAAAAACCACTTTTCGCACTTGTGTTGGTGCAGGAAACCACTTTTGCACTTGTATTAGTGTGGAAAAAACACTTTTTGCACTTGTGATAGTGTTGAAAAACCACTTTTCGCACTTGTGTTAGTGTTGAAAAACCACTTTTCGCACTTGTGTTGGTGCAGGAAACCACTTTTGCACTTGTATTAGTGTGGAAAAACCACTTTTCGCACTTGTGTTAGTGTTGAAAAACCACTTTTCGCACTTGTGTTAGTGTTGAAAAACCACTTTTCGCACTTGTGTTAGTGTTGAAAAACCACTTTTCGCACTTGTGTTGGTGCAGGAAACCACTTTTGCACTTGTATTAGTGTGGAAAAAACACTTTTTGCACTTGTGTTAGTGTTGAAAAACCACTTTTCGCACTTGTGTTAGTGTTGAAAAACCACTTTTCGCACTTGTGTTAGTGTTGAAAAACCAATTTTCGCACTTGTGTTAGTGTTGAAAAACCACTTTTCGCACTTGTGTTAGTGTTGAAAACCCACTTTTCGCACTTGTGTTAGTGTGGAAAAACCACTTTTCGCACTTGTGTTCGTGTTGAAAAACCACTTTTCGCACTTGTGTTAGTGTTGAAAAACCACTTTTCGCACTTGTGTTGGTGCAGGAAACCACTTTTGCACTTGTATTAGTGTGGAAAAAACACTTTTTGCACTTGTGATAGTGTTGAAAAACCACTTTTCGCACTTGTGTTAGTGTTGAAAAACAACTTTTCGCACTTGTGTTAGTGTTGAAAAACCACTTTTCGCACTTGTGTTGGTGCAGGAAACCACTTTTGCACTTGTATTAGTGTGGAAAAAACACTTTTCGCACTTGTGTTAGTGTTGAAAAACAACTTTTCGCACTTGTGTTAGTGTTGAAAAACCACTTTTCACACTTGTGTTGGTGCAGGAAACCACTTTTGCACTTGTATTATTGTGGAAAAAACACTTTTTGCACTTGTGTTAGTGTTGAAAAACCACTTTTCTCACTTGTGTTGGTGCAGGAAACCACTTTTGCACTTGTATTAGTGTGGAAAAAACACTTTTTGCACTTGTGATAGTGTTGAAAAAACCACTTTTCGCACTTGTGTTAGTGTTGAAAAACCACTTATCGCACTTGTGTTGGTACAGGAAACCACTTTTGCACTTGTATTAGTGTGGAAAAACCACTTTTCGCACTTGTGTTAGTGTTGAAAAAACACTTTTTGCACTTGTGATAGTGTTGAAAAACCACTTTTCGCACTTGTGTTAGTGTTGAAAAACCACTTTTCGCACTTGTGTTGGTGCAGGAAACCACTTTTGCACTTGTATTAGTGTGGCAAAACTACTTTTCGCACTTGTGTTAGTGTTGAAAAACCACTTTTCGCACTTGTGTTAGTGTTGAAAAACCACTTTTCGCACTTGTGTTAGTGTTGAAAAACCACTTTTCGCACTTGTGTTAGTGTTGAAAAACCACTTTTCACACTTGTGTTGGTGCAGGAAACCACTTTTGCACTTGTATTATTGTGGAAAAAACACTTTTTGCACATGTGTTAGTGTTGAAAAACCACTTTTCTCACTTGTGTTGGTGCAGGAAACCACTTTTGCACTTGTATTAGTGTGGAAAAAACACTTTTTGCACTTGTGATAGTGTTGAAAAACCACTTTTCGCACTTGTGTTAGTGTTGAAAAACCACTTATCGCACTTGTGTTGGTGCAGGAAACCACTTTTGCACTTGTATTAGTGTGGAAAAAACACTTTTTGCACTTGTGATAGTGTTGAAAAACCACTTTTCGCACTTGTGTTAGTGTTGAAAAACCACTTTTCGCACTTGTGTTAGTGTTGAAAAACCACTTTTCGCACTTGTGTTGGTGCAGGAAACCACTTTTGCACTTGTATTAGTGTGGCAAAACTACTTTTCGCACTTGTGTTAGTGTTGAAAAACCACTTTTCGCACTTGTGTTAGTGTTGAAAAACCACTTTTCGCACTTGTGTTAGTGTTGAAAAACCACTTTTCGCACTTGTGTTAGTGTTGAAAAACCACTTTTCACACTTGTGTTGGTGCAGGAAACCACTTTTGCACTTGTATTATTGTGGAAAAAACACTTTTTGCACTTGTGTTAGTGTTGAAAAACCACTTTTCTCACTTGTGTTGGTGCAGGAAACCACTTTTGCACTTGTATTAGTGTGGAAAAAACACTTTTTGCACTTGTGATAGTGTTGAAAAACCACTTTTCGCACTTGTGTTAGTGTTGAAAAACCACTTATCGCACTTGAGTTGGTGCAGGAAACCACTTTTGCACTTGTATTAGTGTGGAAAAAACACTTTTTGCACTTGTGATAGTGTTGAAAAACCACTTTTCGCACTTGTGTTAGTGTTGAAAAACCACTTTTCGCACTTGTGTTGGTGCAGGAAACCACTTTTGCACTTGTATTAGTGTGGAAAAAACACTTTTCGCACTTGTGTTAGTGTTGAAAAACCACTTTTCGCACTTGTGTTGGTGCAGGAAACCACTTTTGCACTTGTATTAGTGTGGAAAAAACACTTTTCGCACTTGTGTTAGTGTTGAAAAACCACTTTTCGCACTTGTGTTAGTGTTGAAAAACCACTTTTCACACTTGTGTTGGTGCAGGAAACCACTTTTGCACTTGTATTATTGTGGAAAAAACACTTTTTGCACTTGTGTTAGTGTTGAAAAACCACTTTTCTCACTTGTGTTAGTGTTGAAAAACCACTTTTCGCACTTGTGTTAGTGTTGAAAAACCACTTTTCACACTTGTGTTGGTGCAGGAAACCACTTTTGCACTTGTATTAGTGTGGAAAAAACACTTTTTGCACTTGTGATAGTGTTGAAAAACCACTTTTCGCACTTGTGTTAGTGTTGAAAAACCACTTTTCGCACTTGTGTTGGTGCAGGAAACCACTTTTGCACTTGTATTATTGTGGAAAAAACACTTTTTGCACTTGTGATAGTGTTGAAAAACCACTTTTCGCACTTGTGTTAGTGTTGAAAAACCACTTTTCGCACTTGTGTTGGTGCAGGAAACCACTTTTGCACTTGTATTAGTGTGGAAAAACCACTTTTCGCACTTGTTTTAGTGTTGAAAAACCACTTTTCGCACTTATGTTAGTGTTGAAAAACCACTTTTCGCACTTGTGTTAGTGTTGAAAAACCACTTTTCACACTTGTGTTGGTGCAGGAAACCACTTTTGCACTTGTATTAGTGTGGAAAAAACACTTTTCGCACTTGTGTTAGTGTTGAAAACCACTTTTCGCACTTGTGTTAGTGTTGAAAAACCACTTTTCGCACTTGTGTTGGTGCAGGAAACCACTTTTGCACTTGTATTAGTGTGGAAAAAACACTTTTTGCACTTGTGATAGTGTTGAAAAACCACTTTTCGCACTTGTGTTAGTGTTGAAAAACCACTTTTCGCACTTGTGTTGGTGCAGGAAACCACTTTTGCACTTGTATTAGTGTGGAAAAACCACTTTTCGCACTTGTGTTAGTGTTGAAAAACCACTTTTCGCACTTGTGTTAGTGTTGAAAAACCACTTTTTGCACCTGTGTTGGTGCAGGAAACCACTTTTGCACACGAATAAGTGTGGAAAAAACACTTTTTGCACTTGTGATAGTGTTGAAAAACCACTTTTCGCACTTGTGTTAGTGTTGAAAAACCACTTTTCGCACTTGTGTTAGTGTTGAAAAACCACTTTTCGCACTTGTGTTGGTGCAGGAAACCACTTTTGCACTTGTATTAGTGTGGAAAAAACACTTTTTGCACTTGTGTTAGTGTTGAAAAACCACTTTTCGCACTTGTGTTAGTGTTGAAAAATCACTTTTCGCACTTGTGTTAGTGTTGAAAAACCACTTTTCGCACTTGTGTTAGTGTTGAAAAACCACTTTTCGCACTTGTGTTAGTTTTGAAAACCCACTTTTCGCACTTGTGTTAGTGTGGAAAAACCACTTTTCGCACTTGTGTTCGTGTTGAAAAACCACTTTTCGCACTTGTGTTAGTGTTGAAAAACCACTTTTCGCACTTGTGTTGGTGCAGGAAACCACTTTTGCACTTGTATTAGTGTGGAAAAAACACTTTTTGCACTTGTGATAGTGTTGAAAAACCACTTTTCGCACTTGTGTTAGTGTTGAAAAACAACTTTTCGCACTTGTGTTAGTGTTGAAAAACCACTTTTTGCACTTGTGTTGGTGCAGGAAACCACTTTTGCACTTGTATTAGTGTGGAAAAAACACTTTTCGCACTTGTGTTAGTGTTGAAAAACCACTTTTCGCACCTGTGTTATTGTTGAAAAACCACTTTTCACACTTGTGTTGGTGCAGGAAACCACTTTTGCACTTGTATTATTGTGGAAAAAACACTTTTTGCACTTGTGTTAGTGTTGAAAAACCACTTTTCTCACTTGTGTTGGTGCAGGAAACCACTTTTGCACTTGCATTAGTGTGGAAAAAACACTTTTTGCACTTGTGATAGTGTTGAAAAAACCACTTTTCGCACTTGTGTTAGTGTTGAAAAACCACTTATCGCACTTGTGTTGGTGCAGGAAACCACTTTTGCACTTGTATTAGTGTGGAAAAACCACTTTTCGCACTTGTGTTAGTGTTGAAAAAACACTTTTTGCACTTGTGATAGTGTTGAAAAACCACTTTTCGCACTTGTGTTAGTGTTGAAAAACCACTTTTCGCACTTGTGTTGGTGCAGGAAACCACTTTTGCACTTGTATTAGTGTGGCAAAACTACTTTTCGCACTTGTGTTAGTGTTGAAAAACCACTTTTCGCACTTGTGTTAGTGTTGAAAAACCACTTTTCGCACTTGTGTTAGTGTTGAAAAACCACTTTTCGCACTTGTGTTAGTGTTGAAAAACCACTTTTCACACTTGTGTTGGTGCAGGAAACCACTTTTGCACTTGTATTATTGTGGAAAAAACACTTTTTGCACTTGTGTTAGTGTTGAAAAACCACTTTTCTCACTTGTGTTGGTGCAGGAAACCACTTTTGCATTTGTATTAGTGTGGAAAAAACACTTTTTGCACTTGTGATAGTGTTGAAAAACCACTTTTCGCACTTGTGTTAGTGTTGAAAAACCACTTATCGCACTTGTGTTGGTGCAGGAAACCACTTTTGCACTTGTATTAGTGTGGAAAAAACACTTTTTGCACTTGTGATAGTGTTGAAAAGCCACTTTTCGCACTTGTGTTAGTGTTGAAAAACCACTTTTCGCACTTGTGTTGGTGCAGGAAACCACTTTTGCACTTGTATTAGTGTGGAAAAAACACTTTTCGCACTTGTGTTAGTGTTGAAAAACCACTTCACACTTGTGTTGGTGCAGGAAACCACTTTTGCACTTGTATTAGTGTGGAAAAAACACTTTTCGCACTTGTGTTAGTGTTGAAAAACCACTTTTCGCACTTGTGTTAGTGTTGAAAAACCACTTTTCACACTTGTGTTGGTGCAGGAAACCACTTTTGCACTTGTATTATTGTGGAAAAAACACTTTTTGCACTTGTGTTAGTGTTGAAAAACCACTTTTCTCACTTGTGTTGGTGCAGGAAACCACTTTTGCACTTGTATTAGTGTGGAAAAAACACTTTTTGCACTTGTGATAGTGTTGAAAAACCACTTTTCGCAATTGTGTTAGTGTTGAAAAACCACTTATCGCACTTGTGTTGGTGCAGTAAACCACTGCACTTGTATTAGTGTGGAAAAACCACTTTTCGCACTTGTGTTAGTGTTGAAAAAACACTTTTTGCACTTGTGATAGTGTTGAAAAACCACTTTTTGCACTTGTGTTGGTGTTGAAAAACCACTTTTCGCACTTGTGTTGGTGCAGGAAACCACTTTTGCACTTGTATTATTGTGGAAAAAACACTTTTTGCACTTGTGATAGTGTTGAAAAACTTCTTTTCGCACTTGTGTTAGTGTTGAAAAACCACTTTTCGCACTTGTGTTGGTGCAGGAAACCACTTTTGCACTTGTATTAGTGTGGAAAAACCACTTTTCGCACTTGTTTTAGTGTTGAAAAACCACTTTTCGCACTTGTGTTAGTGTTGAAAAACCACTTTTCGCACTTGTGTTAGTGTTGAAAAACCACTTTTCACACTTGTGTTGGTGCAGGAAACCACTTTTGCACTTGTATTAGTGTGGAAAAAACACTTTTCGCACTTGTGTTAGTGTTGAAAACCACTTTTCGCACTTGTGTTAGTGTTGAAAAACCACTTTTCGCACTTGTGTTGGTGCAGGAAACCACTTTTGCACTTGTATTAGTGTGGAAAAAACACTTTTTGCACTTGTGATAGTGTTGAAAAACCACTTTTCGCACTTGTGTTAGTGTTGAAAAACCACTTTTCGCACTTGTGTTGGTGCAGGAAACCACTTTTGCACTTGTATTAGTGTGGAAAAATCACTTTTCGCACTTGTGTTAGTGTTGAAAAACCACTTTTCGCACTTGTGTTAGTGTTGAAAAACCACTTTTTGCACCTGTGTTGGTGCAGGAAACCACTTTTGCACTTGTATAAGTGTGGAAAAAACACTTTTTGCACTTGTGATAGTGTTGAAAAACCACTTTTCGCACTTGTGTTAGTGTTGAAAAACCACTTTTCGCACTTGTGTTAGTGTTGAAAAACCACTTTTCGCACTTGTGTTGGTGCAGGAAACCACTTTTGCACTTGTATTAGTGTGGAAAAAACACTTTTTGCACTTGTGTTAGTGTTGAAAAACCACTTTTCGCACTTGTGTTAGTGTTGAAAAACCACTTTTCGCACTTGTGTTAGTGTTGAAAAACCACTTTTCGCACTTGTGTTAGTGTTGAAAAACCACTTTTCGCACTTGTGTTAGTGTTGAAAAACCACTTTTCGCACTTGTGTTGGTGCAGGAAACCACTTTTGCACTTGTATTATTGTGGAAAAAACACTTTTTGCACTTGTGATAGTGTTGAAAAACCACTTTTCGCACTTGTGTTAGTGTTGAAAAACCAATTTTCGCACTTGTGTTAGTGTTGAAAAACCACTTTTTGCACTTGTGATAGTGTTGAAAAACCACTTTTCGCACTTGTGTTAGTGTTGAAAAACCACTTTTCGCACTTGTGTTGGTGCAGGAAACCACTTTTGCACTTGTATTATTGTGGAAAAAACACTTTTTGCACTTGTGATAGTGTTGAAAAACCACTTTTCGCACTTGTGTTAGTGTTGAAAAACCACTTTTCGCACTTGTGTTGGTGCAGGAAACCACTTTTGCACTTGTATTAGTGTGGAAAAACCACTTTTCGCACTTGTTTTAGTGTTGAAAAACCACTTTTCGCACTTGTGTTAGTGTTGAAAAACCACTTTTCGCACTTGTGTTAGTGTTGAAAAACCACTTTTCACACTTGTGTTGGTGCAGGAAACCACTTTTGCACTTGTATTAGTGTGGAAAAAACACTTTTCGCACTTGTGTTAGTGTTGAAAACCACTTTTCGCACTTGTGTTAGTGTTGAAAAACCACTTTTCGCACTTGTGTTGGTGCAGGAAACCACTTTTGCACTTGTATTAGTGTGGAAAAAACACTTTTTGCACTTGTGATAGTGTTGAAAAACCACTTTTCGCACTTGTGTTAGTGTTGAAAAACCACTTTTCGCACTTGTGTTGGTGCAGGAAACTACTTTTGCACTTGTATTAGTGTGGAAAAACCACTTTTCGCACTTGTGTTAGTGTTGAAAAACCACTTTTCGCACTTGTGTTAGTGTTGAAAAACCACTTTTTGCACCTGTGTTGGTGCAGGAAACCACTTTTGCACTTGTATAAGTGTGGAAAAAACACTTTTTGCACTTGTGATAGTGTTGAAAAACCACTTTTCGCACTTGTGTTAGTGTTGAAAAACCACTTTTCGCACTTGTGTTAGTGTTGAAAAACCACTTTTCGCACTTGTGTTGGTGCAGGAAACCACTTTTGCACTTGTATTAGTGTGGAAAAAACACTTTTTGCACTTGTGTTAGTGTTGAAAAACCACTTTTCGCACTTGTGTTAGTGTTGAAAAACCACTTTTCGCACTTGTGTTAGTGTTGAAAAACCACTTTTCGCACTTGTGTTAGTGTTGAAAAACCACTTTTCGCACTTGTGTTAGTGTTGAAAACCCACTTTTCGCACTTGTGTTAGTGTGGAAAAACCACTTTTCGCACTTGTGTTAGTGTTGAAAAACCACTTTTCGCACTTGTGTTAGTGTTGAAAAACCACTTTTCGCACTTGTGTTGGTGCAGGAAACCACTTTTGCACTTGTATTAGTGTGGAAAAAACACTTTTTGCACTTGTGATAGTGTTGAAAAACCACTTTTCACACTTGTGTTAGTGTTGAAAAACAACTTTTCGCACTTGTGTTAGTGTTGAAAAACCACTTTTCGCACTTGTGTTGGTGCAGGAAACCACTTTTGCACTTGTATTAGTGTGGAAAAAACACTTTTCGCACTTGTGTTAGTGTTGAAAAACCACTTTTCGCACTTGTGTTAGTGTTGAAAAACCACTTTTCACACTTGTGTTGGTGCAGGAAACCACTTTTGCACTGGTATTATTGTGGAAAAAACACTTTTTGCACTTGTGTTAGTGTTGAAAAACCACTTTTCTCACTTGTGTTGGTGCAGGAAACCACTTTTGCACTTGCATTAGTGTGGAAAAAACACTTTTTGCACTTGTGATAGTGTTGAAAAAACCACTTTTCGCACTTGTGTTAGTGTTGAAAAACCACTTATCGCACTTGTGTTGGTGCAGGAAACCACTTTTGCACTTGTATTAGTGTGGAAAAACCACTTTTCGCACTTGTGTTAGTGTTGAAAAAACACTTTTTGCACTTGTGATAGTGTTGAAAAACCACTTTTCGCACTTGTGTTAGTGTTGAAAAACCACTTTTCGCACTTGTGTTGGTGCAGGAAACCACTTTTGCACTTGTATTAGTGTGGCAAAACTACTTTTCGCACTTGTGTTAGTGTTGAAAAACCACTTTTCGCACTTGTGTTAGTGTTGAAAAACCACTTTTCGCACTTGTGTTAGTGTTGAAAACCACTTTTCGCACTTGTGTTAGTGTTGAAAAACCACTTTTCGCACTTGTGTTGGTGCAGGAAACCACTTTTGCACTTGTATTAGTGTGGAAAAAACACTTTTTGCACTTGTGATAGTGTTGAAAAACCACTTTTCGCACTTGTGTTAGTGTTGAAAAACCACTTTTCGCACTTGTGTTGGTGCAGGAAACCACTTTTGCACTTGTATTAGTGTGGAAAAACCACTTTTCGCACTTGTGTTAGTGTTGAAAAACCACTTTTCGCACTTGTGTTAGTGTTGAAAAACTACTTTTTGCACCTGTGTTGGTGCAGGAAACCACTTTTGCACTTGTATAAGTGTGGAAAAAACACTTTTTGCCCTTGTGATAGTGTTGAAAAACCACTTTTCGCACTTGTGTTAGTGTTGAAAAACCACTTTTCGCACTTGTGTTAGTGTTGAAAAACCACTTTTCGCACTTGTGTTGGTGCAGGAAACCACTTTTGCACTTGTATTAGTGTGGAAAAAACACTTTTTGCACTTGTGTTAGTGTTGAAAAACCACTTTTCGCACTTGTGTTAGTGTTGAAAAACCACTTTTCGCACTTGTGTTAGTGTTGAAAAACCAATTTTCGCACTTGTGTTTGTGTTGAAAAACCACTTTTCGCACTTGTGTTAGTGTTGAAAACCCACTTTTCGCACTTGTGTTAGTGTGGAAAAACCACTTTTCGCACTTGTGTTCGTGTTGAAAAACCACTTTTCGCACTTGTGTTAGTGTTGAAAAACCACTTTTCGCACTTGTGTTGGTGCAGGAAACCACTTTTGCACTTGTATTAGTGTGGAAAAACCACTTTTCGCACTTGTGTTAGTGTTGAAAAACCACTTTTCGCACTTGTGTTAGTGTTGAAAAACTACTTTTTGCACCTGTGTTGGTGCAGGAAACCACTTTTGCACTTGTATAAGTGTGGAAAAAACACTTTTTGCACTTGTGATAGTGTTGAAAAACCACTTTTCGCACTTGTGTTAGTGTTGAAAAACCACTTTTCGCACTTGTGTTAGGTTGAAAAACCACTTTTCGCACTTGTGTTGGTGCAGGAAACCACTTTTGCACTTGTATTAGTGTGGAAAAAACACTTTTTGCACTTGTGTTAGTGTTGAAAAACCACTTTTCGCACTTGTGTTAGTGTTGAAAAACCACTTTTCGCACTTGTGTTAGTGTTGAAAAACCACTTTTCGCACTTGTGTTGGTGCAGGAAACCACTTTTGCACTTGTATTAGTGTGGAAAAAACACTTTTTGCACTTGTGATAGTGTTGAAAAACCACTTTTCGCACTTGTGTTAGTGTTGAAAAACAACTTTTCGCACTTGTGTTAGTGTTGAAAAACCACTTTTCGCACTTGTGTTGGTGCAGGAAACCACTTTTGCACTTGTATTAGTGTGGAAAAAACACTTTTCGCACTTGTGTTAGTGTTGAAAAACCACTTTTCGCACTTGTGTTAGTGTTGAAAAACCACTTTTCACACTTGTGTTGGTGCAGGAAACCACTTTTGCACTGGTATTATTGTGGAAAAAACACTTTTTGCACTTGTGTTAGTGTTGAAAAACCACTTTTCTCACTTGTGTTGGTGCAGGAAACCACTTTTGCACTTGCATTAGTGTGGAAAAAACACTTTTTGCACTTGTGATAGTGTTGAAAAAACCACTTTTCGCACTTGTGTTAGTGTTGAAAAACCACTTATCGCACTTGTGTTGGTGCAGGAAACCACTTTTGCACTTGTATTAGTGTGGAAAAACCACTTTTCGCACTTGTGTTAGTGTTGAAAAAACACTTTTTGCACTTGTGATAGTGTTGAAAAACCACTTTTCGCACTTGTGTTAGTGTTGAAAAACCACTTTTCGCACTTGTGTTGGTGCAGGAAACCACTTTTGCACTTGTATTAGTGTGGCAAAACTACTTTTCGCACTTGTGTTAGTGTTGAAAAACCACTTTTCGCACTTGTGTTAGTGTTGAAAAACCACTTTTCGCACTTGTGTTAGTGTTGAAAACCACTTTTCGCACTTGTGTTAGTGTTGAAAAACCACTTTTCGCACTTGTGTTGGTGCAGGAAACCACTTTTGCACTTGTATTAGTGTGGAAAAAACACTTTTTGCACTTGTGATAGTGTTGAAAAACCACTTTTCGCACTTGTGTTAGTGTTGAAAAACCACTTTTCGCACTTGTGTTGGTGCAGGAAACCACTTTTGCACTTGTATTAGTGTGGAAAAACCACTTTTCGCACTTGTGTTAGTGTTGAAAAACCACTTTTCGCACTTGTGTTAGTGTTGAAAAACTACTTTTTGCACCTGTGTTGGTGCAGGAAACCACTTTTGCACTTGTATAAGTGTGGAAAAAACACTTTTTGCCCTTGTGATAGTGTTGAAAAACCACTTTTCGCACTTGTGTTAGTGTTGAAAAACCACTTTTCGCACTTGTGTTAGTGTTGAAAAACCACTTTTCGCACTTGTGTTGGTGCAGGAAACCACTTTTGCACTTGTATTAGTGTGGAAAAAACACTTTTTGCACTTGTGTTAGTGTTGAAAAACCACTTTTCGCACTTGTGTTAGTGTTGAAAAACCACTTTTCGCACTTGTGTTAGTGTTGAAAAACCAATTTTCGCACTTGTGTTTGTGTTGAAAAACCACTTTTCGCACTTGTGTTAGTGTTGAAAACCCACTTTTCGCACTTGTGTTAGTGTGGAAAAACCACTTTTCGCACTTGTGTTCGTGTTGAAAAACCACTTTTCGCACTTGTGTTAGTGTTGAAAAACCACTTTTCGCACTTGTGTTGGTGCAGGAAACCACTTTTGCACTTGTATTAGTGTGGAAAAACCACTTTTCGCACTTGTGTTAGTGTTGAAAAACCACTTTTCGCACTTGTGTTAGTGTTGAAAAACCACTTTTTGCACCTGTGTTGGTGCAGGAAACCACTTTTGCACTTGTATAAGTGTGGAAAAAACACTTTTTGCACTTGTGATAGTGTTGAAAAACCACTTTTCGCACTTGTGTTAGTGTTGAAAAACCACTTTTCGCACTTGTGTTAGTGTTGAAAAACCACTTTTCGCACTTGTGTTGGTGCAGGAAACCACTTTTGCACTTGTATTAGTGTGGAAAAAACACTTTTTGCACTTGTGTTAGTGTTGAAAAACCACTTTTCGCACTTGTGTTAGTGTTGAAAAACCACTTTTCGCACTTGTGTTAGTGTTGAAAAACCACTTTTCGCACTTGTGTTAGTGTTGAAAAACCACTTTTCGCACTTGTGTTAGTGTTGAAAACCCACTTTTCGCACTTGTGTTAGTGTGGAAAAACCACTTTTCGCACTTGTGTTAGTGTTGAAAAACCACTTTTCGCACTTGTGTTAGTGTTGAAAAACCACTTTTCGCACTTGTGTTGGTGCAGGAAACCACTTTTGCACTTGTATTAGTGTGGAAAAAACACTTTTTGCACTTGTGATAGTGTTGAAAAACCACTTTTCGCACTTGTGTTAGTGTTGAAAAACAACTTTTCGCACTTGTGTTAGTGTTGAAAAACCACTTTTCGCACTTGTGTTGGTGCAGGAAACCACTTTTGCACTTGTATTAGTGTGGAAAAAACACTTTTCGCACTTGTGTTAGTGTTGAAAAACCACTTTTCGCACTTGTGTTAGTGTTGAAAAACCACTTTTCACACTTGTGTTGGTGCAGGAAACCACTTTTGCACTGGTATTATTGTGGAAAAAACACTTTTTGCACTTGTGTTAGTGTTGAAAAACCACTTTTCTCACTTGTGTTGGTGCAGGAAACCACTTTTGCACTTGCATTAGTGTGGAAAAAACACTTTTTGCACTTGTGATAGTGTTGAAAAAACCACTTTTCGCACTTGTGTTAGTGTTGAAAAACCACTTATCGCACTTGTGTTGGTGCAGGAAACCACTTTTGCACTTGTATTAGTGTGGAAAAACCACTTTTCGCACTTGTGTTAGTGTTGAAAAAACACTTTTTGCACTTGTGATAGTGTTGAAAAACCACTTTTCGCACTTGTGTTAGTGTTGAAAAACCACTTTTCGCACTTGTGTTGGTGCAGGAAACCACTTTTGCACTTGTATTAGTGTGGCAAAACTACTTTTCGCACTTGTGTTAGTGTTGAAAAACCACTTTTCGCACTTGTGTTAGTGTTGAAAAACCACTTTTCGCACTTGTGTTAGTGTTGAAAACCACTTTTCGCACTTGTGTTAGTGTTGAAAAACCACTTTTCGCACTTGTGTTGGTGCAGGAAACCACTTTTGCACTTGTATTAGTGTGGAAAAAACACTTTTTGCACTTGTGATAGTGTTGAAAAACCACTTTTCGCACTTGTGTTAGTGTTGAAAAACCACTTTTCGCACTTGTGTTGGTGCAGGAAACCACTTTTGCACTTGTATTAGTGTGGAAAAACCACTTTTCGCACTTGTGTTAGTGTTGAAAAACCACTTTTCGCACTTGTGTTAGTGTTGAAAAACTACTTTTTGCACCTGTGTTGGTGCAGGAAACCACTTTTGCACTTGTATAAGTGTGGAAAAAACACTTTTTGCCCTTGTGATAGTGTTGAAAAACCACTTTTCGCACTTGTGTTAGTGTTGAAAAACCACTTTTCGCACTTGTGTTAGTGTTGAAAAACCACTTTTCGCACTTGTGTTGGTGCAGGAAACCACTTTTGCACTTGTATTAGTGTGGAAAAAACACTTTTTGCACTTGTGTTAGTGTTGAAAAACCACTTTTCGCACTTGTGTTAGTGTTGAAAAACCACTTTTCGCACTTGTGTTAGTGTTGAAAAACCAATTTTCGCACTTGTGTTTGTGTTGAAAAACCACTTTTCGCACTTGTGTTAGTGTTGAAAACCCACTTTTCGCACTTGTGTTAGTGTGGAAAAACCACTTTTCGCACTTGTGTTCGTGTTGAAAAACCACTTTTCGCACTTGTGTTAGTGTTGAAAAACCACTTTTCGCACTTGTGTTGGTGCAGGAAACCACTTTTGCACTTGTATTAGTGTGGAAAAAACACTTTTTGCACTTGTGATAGTGTTGAAAAACCACTTTTCGCACTTGTGTTAGTGTTGAAAAACAACTTTTCGCACTTGTGTTAGTGTTGAAAAACCACTTTTCGCACTTGTGTTGGTGCAGGAAACCACTTTTGCACTTGTATTAGTGTGGAAAAAACACTTTTCGCACTTGTGTTAGTGTTGAAAAACCACTTTTCGCACTTGTGTTAGTGTTGAAAAACCACTTTTCACACTTGTGTTGGTGCAGGAAACCACTTTTGCACTTGTATTATTGTGGAAAAAACACTTTTTGCACTTGTGTTAGTGTTGAAAAACCACTTTTCTCACTTGTGTTGGTGCAGGAAACCACTTTTGCACTTGTATTAGTGTGGAAAAAACACTTTTTGCACTTGTGATAGTGTTGAAAAAACCACTTTTCGCACTTGTGTTAGTGTTGAAAAACCACTTATCGCACTTGTGTTGGTGCAGGAAACCACTTTTGCACTTGTATTAGTGTGGAAAAACCACTTTTCGCACTTGTGTTAGTGTTGAAAAAACACTTTTTGCACTTGTGATAGTGTTGAAAAACCACTTTTCGCACTTGTGTTAGTGTTGAAAAACCACTTTTCGCACTTGTGTTGGTGCAGGAAACCACTTTTGCACTTGTATTAGTGTGGCAAAACTACTTTTCGCACTTGTGTTAGTGTTGAAAAACCACTTATCGCACTTGTGTTGGTGCAGGAAACCACTTTTGCACTTGTATTAGTGTGGAAAAAACACTTTTTGCACTTGCGATAGTGTTGAAAAACCACTTTTCGCACTTGTGTTAGTGTTGAAAAACCACTTTTCGCACTTGTGTTAGTGTTGAAAAACCACTTTTCGCACTTGTGTTGGTGCAGGAAACCACTTTTGCACTTGTATTAGTGTGGCAAAACTACTTTTCGCACTTGTGTTAGTGTTGAAAAACCACTTTTCGCACTTGTGTTAGTGTTGAAAAACCACTTTTCACACTTGTGTTAGTGTTGAAAAACCACTTTTCGCACTTGTGTTAGTGTTGAAAAACCACTTTTCACACTTGTGTTGGTGCAGGAAACCACTTTTGCACTTGTATTATTGTGGAAAAAACACATTTTGCACTTGTGTTAGTGTTGAAAAACCACTTTTCTCACTTGTGTTGGTGCAGGAAACCACTTTTGCACTTGTATTAGTGTGGAAAAAACACTTTTTGCACTTGTGATAGTGTTGAAAAACCACTTTTCGCACTTGTGTTAGTGTTGAAAAACCACTTATCGCACTTGAGTTGGTGCAGGAAACCACTTTTGCACTTGTATTAGTGTGGAAAAAACACTTTTTGCACTTGTGATAGTGTTGAAAAACCACTTTTCGCACTTGTGTTAGTGTTGAAAAACCACTTTTCGCACTTGTGTTGGTGCAGGAAACCACTTTTGCACTTGTATTAGTGTGGAAAAAACACTTTTCGCACTTGTGTTAGTGTTGAAAAACCACTTTTCGCACTTGTGTTGGTGCAGGAAACCACTTTTGCACTTGTATTAGTGTGGAAAAAACACTTTTCGCACTTGTGTTAGTGTTGAAAAACCACTTTTCGCACTTGTGTTAGTGTTGAAAAACCACTTTTCACACTTGTGTTGGTGCAGGAAACCACTTTTGCACTTGTATTATTGTGGAAAAAACACTTTTTGCACTTGTGTTAGTGTTGAAAAACCACTTTTCTCACTTGTGTTAGTGTTGAAAAACAACTTTTCGCACTTGTGTTAGTGTTGAAAAACCACTTTTCACACTTGTGTTGGTGCAGGAAACCACTTTTGCACTTGTATTAGTGTGGAAAAAACACTTTTTGCACTTGTGATAGTGTTGAAAAACCACTTTTCGCACTTGTGTTAGTGTTGAAAAACCACTTTTCGCACTTGTGTTGGTGCAGGAAACCACTTTTGCACTTGTATTATTGTGGAAAAAACACTTTTTACACTTGTGATAGTGTTGAAAAACCACTTTTCGCACTTGTGTTAGTGTTGAAAAAACACTTTTTGCACTTGTGTTAGTGTTGAAAAAACACTTTTTGCACTTGTGATAGTGTTGAAAAACCACTTTTCGCACTTGTGTTAGTGTTGAAAAACCACTTTTCGCACTTGTGTTGGTGCAGGAAACCACTTTTGCACTTGTATTAGTGTGGCAAAACTACTTTTCGCACTTGTGTTAGTGTTGAAAAACCACTTATCGCACTTGTGTTGGTGCAGGAAACCACTTTTGCACTTGTATTAGTGTGGAAAAACACTTTTTGCACTTGTGATAGTGTTGAAAAACCACTTTTCGCACTTGTGTTAGTGTTGAAAAACCACTTTTCGCACTTGTGTTAGTGTTGAAAAACCACTTTTCGCAGTTGTGTTGGTGCAGGAAACCACTTTTGCACTTGTATTAGTGTGGCAAAACTACTTTTCGCACTTGTGTTAGTGTTGAAAAACCACTTTTCGCACTTGTGTTAGTGTTGAAAAACCACTTTTCGCACTTGTGTTAGTGTTGAAAAACCACTTTTCGCACTTGTGTTAGTGTTGAAAAACCACTTTTCACACTTGTGTTGGTGCAGGAAACCACTTTTGCACTTGTATTATTGTGGAAAAAACACATTTTGCACTTGTGTTAGTGTTGAAAAACCACTTTTCTCACTTGTGTTGGTGCAGGAAACCACTTTTGCACTTGTATTAGTGTGGAAAAAACACTTTTTGCACTTGTGATAGTGTTGAAAAACCACTTTTCGCACTTGTGTTAGTGTTGAAAAACCACTTATCGCACTTGAGTTGGTGCAGGAAACCACTTTTGCACTTGTATTAGTGTGGAAAAAACACTTTTTGCACTTGTGATAGTGTTGAAAAACCACTTTTCGCACTTGTGTTAGTGTTGAAAAACCACTTTTCGCACTTGTGTTGGTGCAGGAAACCACTTTTGCACTTGTATTAGTGTGGAAAAAACACTTTTTGCACTTGTGTTAGTGTTGAAAAACCACTTTTCGCACTTGTGTTGGTGCAGGAAACCACTTTTGCACTTGTATTAGTGTGGAAAAAACACTTTTCGCACTTGTGTTAGTGTTGAAAAACCACTTTTCGCACTTGTGTTAGTGTTGAAAAACCACTTTTCACACTTGTGTTGGTGCAGGAAACCACTTTTGCACTTGTATTATTGTGGAAAAAACACTTTTTGCACTTGCGTTAGTGTTGAAAAACCACTTTTCTCACTTGTGTTAGTGTTGAAAAACCACTTTTCGCACTTGTGTTAGTGTTGAAAAACCACTTTTCACACTTGTGTTGGTGCAGGAAACCACTTTTGCACTTGTATTAGTGTGGAAAAAACACTTTTTGCACTTGTGTTAGTGTTGAAAACCACTTTTCGCACTTGTGTTATTGTTGAAAAACCACTTTTCGCACTTGTGTTGGTGCAGGAAACCACTTTTGCACTTGTATTAGTGTGGAAAAAACACTTTTTGCACTTGTGATAGTGTTGAAAAACCACTTTTCGCACTTGTGTTAGTGTTGAAAAACCACTTTTCGCACTTGTGTTGGTGCAGGAAACCACTTTTGCACTTGTATTAGTGTGGCAAAACCACTTTTCGCACTTGTGTTAGTGTTGAAAAACCACTTTTCGCACTTGTGTTAGTGTTGAAAAACCACTTTTTGCACCTGTGTTGGTGCAGGAAACCACTTTTGCACTTGTATAAGTGTGGAAAAAACACTTTTTGCACTTGTGATAGTGTTGAAAAACCACTTTTCGCACTTGTGTTAGTGTTGAAAAACCACTTTTCGCACTTGTGTTAGTGTTGAAAAACCACTTTTCGCACTTGTGTTGGTGCAGGAAACCACTTTTGCACTTGTATTAGTGTGGAAAAAACACTTTTTGCACTTGTGTTAGTGTTGAAAAACCACTTTTTGCACTTGTGTTAGTGTTGAAAAAACACTTTTCGCACTTGTGTTAGTGTTGAAAAACCACTTTTCACACTTGTGTTAGTGTTGAAAAACCACTTTTCGCACTTGTGTTAGTGTTGAAAACCCACTTTTCGCACTTGTGTTAGTGTGGAAAAACCACTTTTCGCACTTGTGTTCGTGTTGAAAAACCACTTTTGCACTTGTATTAGTGTGGAAAAAACACTTTTTGCACTTGTGATAGTGTTGAAAAACCACTTTTCGCACTTGTGTTAGGGTTGAAAAACAACTTTTCGCACTTGTGTTAGTGTTGAAAAACCACTTTTCGCACTTGTGTTGGTGCAGGAAACCACTTTTGCACTTGTATTAGTGTGGAAAAAACACTTTTCGCACTTGTGTTAGTGTTGAAAAACCACTTTTCGCACTTGTGTTATTGTTGAAAAACCACTTTTCACACTTGTGTTGGTGCAGGAAACCACTTTTGCACTTGTATTATTGTGGAAAAAACACTTTTTGCACTTGTGTTAGTGTTGAAAAACCACTTTTCTCACTTGTGTTGGTGCAGGAAACCACTTTTGCACTTGCATTAGTGTGGAAAAAACACTTTTTGCACTTGTGATAGTGTTGAAAAAACCACTTTTCGCACTTGTGTTAGTGTTGAAAAACCACTTATCGCACTTGTGTTGGTGCAGGAAACCACTTTTGCACTTGTATTAGTGTGGAAAAACCACTTTTCGCACTTGTGTTAGTGTTGAAAAAACACTTTTTGCACTTGTGATAGTGTTGAAAAACCACTTTTCGCACTTGTGTTAGTGTTGAAAAACCACTTATCGCACTTGAGTTGGTGCAGGAAACCACTTTTGCACTTGTATTAGTGTGGAAAAAACACTTTTTGCACTTGTGATAGTGTTGAAAAACCACTTTTCGCACTTGTGTTAGTGTTGAAAAACCACTTTTCGCACTTGTGTTGGTGCAGGAAACCACTTTTGCACTTGTATTAGTGTGGAAAAAACACTTTTCGCACTTGTGTTAGTGTTGAAAAACCACTTTTCGCACTTGTGTTGGTGCAGGAAACCACTTTTGCACTTGTATTAGTGTGGAAAAAACACTTTTCGCACTTGTGTTAGTGTTGAAAAACCACTTTTCGCACTTGTGTTAGTGTTGAAAAACCACTTTTCACACTTGTGTTGGTGCAGGAAACCACTTTTGCACTTGTATTATTGTGGAAAAAACACTTTTTGCACTTGTGTCAGTGTTGAAAAACCACTTTTCTCACTTGTGTTAGTGTTGAAAAACCACTTTTCGCACTTGTGTTAGTGTTGAAAAACCACTTTTCACACTTGTGTTGGTGCAGGAAACCACTTTTGCACTTGTATTAGTCTGGAAAAAACACTTTTTGCACTTGTGATAGTGTTGAAAAACCACTTTTCGCACTTGTGTTAGTGTTGAAAAACCACTTTTCGCACTTGTGTTGGTGCAGGAAACCACTTTTGCACTTGTATTATTGTGGAAAAAACACTTTTTACACTTGTGATAGTGTTGAAAAACCACTTTTCGCACTTGTGTTAGTGTTGAAAAACCACTTTTCGCACTTTGCACTTGTATTAGTGTGGCAAAACCACTTTTCGCACTTGTTTTAGTGTTGAAAAACCACTTTTCGCACTTGTGTTAGTGTTGAAAAACCACTTTTCGCACTTGTGTTAGTGTTGAAAAACCACTTTTCACACTTGTGTTGGTGCAGGAAACCACTTTTGCACTTGTATTAGTGTGGAAAAAACACTTTTCGCACTTGTGTTAGTGTTGAAAACCACTTTTCGCACTTGTGTTAGTGTTGAAAAACCACTTTTCGCACTTGTGTTGGTGCAGGAAACCACTTTTGCACTTGTATTAGTGTGGAAAAAACACTTTTTGCACTTTTGATAGTGTTGAAAAACCACTTTTCGCACTTGTGTTAGTGTTGAAAAACCACTTTTCGCACTTGTGTTGGTGCAGGAAACCACTTTTGCACTTGTATTAGTGTGGAAAAACCACTTTTCGCACTTGTGTTAGTGTTGAAAAGCCACTTTTCGCACTTGTGTTAGTGTTGAAAAACCACTTTTTGCACCTGTGTTGGTGCAGGAAACCACTTTTGCACTTGTATAAGTGTGGAAAAAACACTTTTTGCACTTGTGATAGTGTTGAAAAACCACTTTTCGCACTTGTGTTAGTGTTGAAAAACCACTTTTCGCACTTGTGTTAGTGTTGAAAAACCACTTTTCGCACTTGTGTTGGTGCAGGAAACCACTTTTGCACTTGTATTAGTGTGGAAAAACCACTTTTCGCACTTGTTTTAGTGTTGAAAAACCACTTTTCGCACTTGTGTTAGTGTTGAAAAACCACTTTTCGCACTTGTGTTAGTGTTGAAAAACCACTTTTCACACTTGTGTTGGTGCAGGAAACCACTTTTGCACTTGTATTAGTGTGGAAAAAACACTTTTCGCACTTGTGTTAGTGTTGAAAACCACTTTTCGCACTTGTGTTATTGTTGAAAAACCACTTTTCGCACTTGTGTTGGTGCAGGAAACCACTTTTGCACTTGTATTAGTGTGGAAAAAACACTTTTTGCACTTGTGATAGTGTTGAAAAACCACTTTTCGCACTTGTGTTAGTGTTGAAAAACCACTTTTCGCACTTGTGTTGGTGCAGGAAACCACTTTTGCACTTGTATTAGTGTGGAAAAACCACTTTTCGCACTTGTGTTAGTGTTGAAAAACCACTTTTCGCACTTGTGTTAGTGTTGAAAAACCACTTTTTGCACCTGTGTTGGTGCAGGAAACCACTTTTGCACTTGTATAAGTGTGGAAAAAACACTTTTTGCACTTGTGATAGTGTTGAAAAACCACTTTTCGCACTTGTGTTAGTGTTGAAAAACCACTTTTCGCACTTGTGTTAGTGTTGAAAAACCACTTTTCGCACTTGTGTTGGTGCAGGAAACCACTTTTGCACTTGTATTAGTGTGGAAAAAACACTTTTTGCACTTGTGTTAGTGTTGAAAAACCACTTTTTGCACTTGTGTTAGTGTTGAAAAAACACTTTTCGCACTTGTGTTAGTGTTGAAAAACCACTTTTCGCACTTGTGTTAGTGTTGAAAAACCACTTTTCGCACTTGTGTTAGTGTTGAAAACCCACTTTTCGCACTTGTGTTAGTGTGGAAAAACCACTTTTCGCACTTGTGTTCGTGTTGAAAAACCACTTTTGCACTTGTATTAGTGTGGAAAAAACACTTTTTGCACTTGTGATAGTGTTGAAAAACCACTTTTCGCACTTGTGTTAGGGTTGAAAAACAACTTTTCGCACTTGTGTTAGTGTTGAAAAACCACTTTTCGCACTTGTGTTGGTGCAGGAAACCACTTTTGCACTTGTATTAGTGTGGAAAAAACACTTTTCGCACTTGTGTTAGTGTTGAAAAACCACTTTTCGCACTTGTGTTATTGTTGAAAAACCACTTTTCACACTTGTGTTGGTGCAGGAAACCACTTTTGCACTTGTATTATTGTGGAAAAAACACTTTTTGCACTTGTGTTAGTGTTGAAAAACCACTTTTCTCACTTGTGTTGGTGCAGGAAACCACTTTTGCACTTGCATTAGTGTGGAAAAAACACTTTTTGCACTTGTGATAGTGTTGAAAAAACCACTTTTCGCACTTGTGTTAGTGTTGAAAAACCACTTATCGCACTTGTGTTGGTGCAGGAAACCACTTTTGCACTTGTATTAGTGTGGAAAAACCACTTTTCGCACTTGTGTTAGTGTTGAAAAAACACTTTTTGCACTTGTGATAGTGTTGAAAAACCACTTTTCGCACTTGTGTTAGTGTTGAAAAACCACTTATCGCACTTGAGTTGGTGCAGGAAACCACTTTTGCACTTGTATTAGTGTGGAAAAAACACTTTTTGCACTTGTGATAGTGTTGAAAAACCACTTTTCGCACTTGTGTTAGTGTTGAAAAACCACTTTTCGCACTTGTGTTGTTGCAGGAAACCACTTTTGCACTTGTATTAGTGTGGAAAAAACACTTTTCGCACTTGTGTTAGTGTTGAAAAACCACTTTTCGCACTTGTGTTGGTGCAGGAAACCACTTTTGCACTTGTATTAGTGTGGAAAAAACACTTTTCGCACTTGTGTTAGTGTTGAAAAACCACTTTTCGCACTTGTGTTAGTGTTGAAAAACCACTTTTCACACTTGTGTTGGTGCAGGAAACCACTTTTGCACTTGTATTATTGTGGAAAAAACACTTTTTGCACTTGTGTCAGTGTTGAAAAACCACTTTTCTCACTTGTGTTAGTGTTGAAAAACCACTTTTCACACTTGTGTTGGTGCAGGAAACCACTTTTGCACTTGTATTAGTCTGGAAAAAACACTTTTTGCACTTGTGATAGTGTTGAAAAACCACTTTTCGCACTTGTGTTAGTGTTGAAAAACCACTTTTCGCACTTGTGTTGGTGCAGGAAACCACTTTTGCACTTGTATTATTGTGGAAAAAACACTTTTTACACTTGTGATAGTGTTGAAAAACCACTTTTCGCACTTGTGTTAGTGTTGAAAAACCACTTTTCGCACTTGTGTTGGTGCAGGAAACCACTTTTGCACTTGTATTAGTGTGGAAAAACCACTTTTCGCACTTGTTTTAGTGTTGAAAAACCACTTTTCGCACTTGTGTTAGTGTTGAAAAACCACTTTTCGCACTTGTGTTAGTGTTGAAAAACCACTTTTCACACTTGTGTTGGTGCAGGAAACCACTTTTGCACTTGTATTAGTGTGGAAAAAACACTTTTCGCACTTGTGTTAGTGTTGAAAACCACTTTTCGCACTTGTGTTAGTGTTGAAAAACCACTTTTCGCACTTGTGTTGGTGCAGGAAACCACTTTGCACTTGTATTAGTGTGGAAAAAACACTTTTTGCACTTTTGATAGTGTTGAAAAACCACTTTTCGCACTTGTGTTAGTGTTGAAAAACCACTTTTCGCACTTGTGTTGGTGCAGGAAACCACTTTTGCACTTGTATTAGTGTGGAAAAACCACTTTTCGCACTTGTGTTAGTGTTGAAAAGCCACTTTTCGCACTTGTGTTAGTGTTGAAAAACCACTTTTTGCACCTGTGTTGGTGCAGGAAACCACTTTTGCACTTGTATAAGTGTGGAAAAAACACTTTTTGCACTTGTGATAGTGTTGAAAAACCACTTTTCGCACTTGTGTTAGTGTTGAAAAACCACTTTTCGCACTTGTGTTAGTGTTGAAAAACCACATTTCGCACTTGTGTTGGTGCAGGAAACCACTTTTGCACTTGTATTAGTGTGGAAAAAACACTTTTTGCACTTGTGTTAGTGTTGAAAAACCACTTTTCGCACTTGTGTTAGTGTTGAAAAAACACTTTTCGCACTTGTGTTAGTGTTGAAAAACCACTTTTCGCACTTGTGTTAGTGTTGAAAAACCACTTTTCGCACTTGTGTTAGTGTTGAAAACCCACTTTTCGCACTTGTGTTAGTGTGGAAAAACCACTTTTCGCACTTGTGTTCGTGTTGAAAAACCACTTTTCGCACTTGTGTTAGTGTTGAAAAACCACTTTTCGCACTTGTGTTGGTGCAGGAAACCACTTTTGCACTTGTATTAGTGTGGAAAAAACACTTTTTGCACTTGTGATAGTGTTGAAAAACAACTTTTCGCACTTGTGTTAGGGTTGAAAAACAACTTTTCGCACTTGTGTTAGTGTTGAAAAACCACTTTTCGCACTTGTGTTGGTGCAGGAAACCACTTTTGCACTTGTATTAGTGTGGAAAAAACACTTTTCGCACTTGTGTTAGTGTTGAAAAACCACTTTTCGCACTTGTGTTATTGTTGAAAAACCACTTTTCACACTTGTGTTGGTGCAGGAAACCACTTTTGCACTTGTATTATTGTGGAAAAAACACTTGTTGCACTTGTGTTAGTGTTGAAAAACCACTTTTCTCACTTGTGTTGGTGCAGGAAACCACTTTTGCACTTGCATTAGTGTGGAAAAAACACTTTTTGCACTTGTGATAGTGTTGAAAAAACCACTTTTCGCACTTGTGTTAGTGTTGAAAAACCACTTATCGCACTTGTGTTGGTGCAGGAAACCACTTTTGCACTTGTATTAGTGTGGAAAAACCACTTTTCGCACTTGTGTTAGTGTTGAAAAAACACATTTTGCACTTGTGATAGTGTTGAAAAACCACTTTTCGCACTTGTGTTAGTGTTGAAAAACCACTTTTCGCACTTGTGTTGGTGCAGGAAACCACTTTTGCACTTGTATTAGTGTGGCAAAACTACTTTTCGCACTTGTGTTAGTGTTGAAAAACCACTCTTTGCACTTGTGTTAGTGTTGAAAAACCACTTTTCGCACTTGCGTTAGTGTTGAAAAACCACTTTTCGCACTTGTGTTAGTGTTGAAAAACCACTTTTCGCACTTGTGTTAGTGTTGAAAAACCACTTTTCGCACTTGTGTTAGTGTTGAAAAACCACTTTTCACACTTGTGTTGGTGCAGGAAACCACTTTTGCACTTGTATTATTGTGGAAAAACCACTTTACGCACTTGTGTTAGTGTTGAAAAACCACTTTTCGCACTTGTGTTAGTGTTGAAAAACCACTTTTCACACTTGTGTTGGTGCAGGAAACCACTTTTCGCACTTGTATTAGTCTGGAAAAAACACTTTTTGCACTTGTGATAGTGTTGAAAAACCACTTTTCGCACTTGTGTTAGTGTTGAAAAACCACTTTTCGCACTTGTGTTGGTGCAGGAAACCACTTTTGCACTTGTATTATTGTGGAAAAAACACTTTTTACACTTGTGATAGTGTTGAAAAACCACTTTTCGCACTTGTGTTAGTGTTGAAAAACCACTTTTCGCACTTTGCACTTGTATTAGTGTGGAAAAACCACTTTTCGCACTTGTTTTAGTGTTGAAAAACCACTTTTCGCACTTGTGTTAGTGTTGAAAAACCACTTTTCGCACTTGTGTTAGTGTTGAAAAACCACTTTTCACACTTGTGTTGGTGCAGGAAACCACTTTTGCACTTGTATTAGTGTGGAAAAAACACTTTTCGCACTTGTGTTAGTGTTGAAAACCACTTTTCGCACTTGTGTTAGTGTTGAAAAACCACTTTTCGCACTTGTGTTGGTGCAGGAAACCACTTTTGCACTTGTATTAGTGTGGAAAAAACACTTTTTGCACTTTTGATAGTGTTGAAAAACCACTTTTCGCACTTGTGTTAGTGTTGAAAAACCACTTTTCGCACTTGTGTTGGTGCAGGAAACCACTTTTGCACTTGTATTAGTGTGGAAAAACCACTTTTCGCACTTGTGTTAGTGTTGAAAAGCCACTTTTCGCACTTGTGTTAGTGTTGAAAAACCACTTTTTGCACCTGTGTTGGTGCAGGAAACCACTTTTGCACTTGTATAAGTGTGGAAAAAACACTTTTTGCACTTGTGATAGTGTTGAAAAACCACTTTTCGCACTTGTGTTAGTGTTGAAAAACCACTTTTCGCACTTGTGTTAGTGTTGAAAAACCACTTTTCGCACTTGTGTTGGTGCAGGAAACCACTTTTGCACTTGTATTAGTGTGGAAAAACCACTTTTCGCACTTGTTTTAGTGTTGAAAAACCACTTTTCGCACTTGTGTTAGTGTTGAAAAACCACTTTTCGCACTTGTGTTAGTGTTGAAAAACCACTTTTCACACTTGTGTTGGTGCAGGAAACCACTTTTGCACTTGTATTAGTGTGGAAAAAACACTTTTCGCACTTGTGTTAGTGTTGAAAACCACTTTTCGCACTTGTGTTATTGTTGAAAAACCACTTTTCGCACTTGTGTTGGTGCAGGAAACCACTTTTGCACTTGTATTAGTGTGGAAAAAACACTTTTTGCACTTGTGATAGTGTTGAAAAACCACTTTTCGCACTTGTGTTAGTGTTGAAAAACCACTTTTCGCACTTGTGTTGGTGCAGGAAACCACTTTTGCACTTGTATTAGTGTGGAAAAACCACTTTTCGCACTTGTGTTAGTGTTGAAAAACCACTTTTCGCACTTGTGTTAGTGTTGAAAAACCACTTTTTGCACCTGTGTTGGTGCAGGAAACCACTTTTGCACTTGTATAAGTGTGGAAAAAACACTTTTTGCACTTGTGATAGTGTTGAAAAACCACTTTTCGCACTTGTGTTAGTGTTGAAAAACCACTTTTCGCACTTGTGTTAGTGTTGAAAAACCACTTTTCGCACTTGTGTTGGTGCAGGAAACCACTTTTGCACTTGTATTAGTGTGGAAAAAACACTTTTTGCACTTGTGTTAGTGTTGAAAAACCACTTTTTGCACTTGTGTTAGTGTTGAAAAAACACTTTTCGCACTTGTGTTAGTGTTGAAAAACCACTTTTCGCACTTGTGTTAGTGTTGAAAAACCACTTTTCGCACTTGTGTTAGTGTTGAAAACCCACTTTTCGCACTTGTGTTAGTGTGGAAAAACCACTTTTCGCACTTGTGTTCGTGTTGAAAAACCACTTTTGCACTTGTATTAGTGTGGAAAAAACACTTTTTGCACTTGTGATAGTGTTGAAAAACCACTTTTCGCACTTGTGTTAGGGTTGAAAAACAACTTTTCGCACTTGTGTTAGTGTTGAAAAACCACTTTTCGCACTTGTGTTGGTGCAGGAAACCACTTTTGCACTTGTATTAGTGTGGAAAAAACACTTTTCGCACTTGTGTTAGTGTTGAAAAACCACTTTTCGCACTTGTGTTATTGTTGAAAAACCACTTTTCACACTTGTGTTGGTGCAGGAAACCACTTTTGCACTTGTACTATTGTGGAAAAAACACTTTTTGCACTTGTGTTAGTGTTGAAAAACCACTTTTCTCACTTGTGTTGGTGCAGGAAACCACTTTTGCACTTGCATTAGTGTGGAAAAAACACTTTTTGCACTTGTGATAGTGTTGAAAAAACCACTTTTCGCACTTGTGTTAGTGTTGAAAAACCGCTTATCGCACTTGTGTTGGTGCAGGAAACCACTTTTGCACTTGTATTAGTGTGGAAAAACCACTTTTCGCACTTGTGTTAGTGTTGAAAAAACACTTTTTGCACTTGTGATAGTGTTGAAAAACCACTTTTCGCACTTGTGTTAGTGTTGAAAAACCACTTATCGCACTTGAGTTGGTGCAGGAAACCACTTTTGCACTTGTATTAGTGTGGAAAAAACACTTTTTGCACTTGTGATAGTGTTGAAAAACCACTTTTCGCACTTGTGTTAGTGTTGAAAAACCACTTTTCGCACTTGTGTTGTTGCAGGAAACCACTTTTGCACTTGTATTAGTGTGGAAAAAACACTTTTCGCACTTGTGTTAGTGTTGAAAAACCACTTTTCGCACTTGTGTTGGTGCAGGAAACCACTTTTGCACTTGTATTAGTGTGGAAAAAACACTTTTCGCACTTGTGTTAGTGTTGAAAAACCACTTTTCGCACTTGTGTTAGTGTTGAAAAACCACTTTTCACACTTGTGTTGGTGCAGGAAACCACTTTTGCACTTGTATTATTGTGGAAAAAACACTTTTTGCACTTGTGTCAGTGTTGAAAAACCACTTTTCTCACTTGTGTTAGTGTTGAAAAACCACTTTTCACACTTGTGTTGGTGCAGGAAACCACTTTTGCACTTGTATTAGTCTGGAAAAAACACTTTTTGCACTTGTGATAGTGTTGAAAAACCACTTTTCGCACTTGTGTTAGTGTTGAAAAACCACTTTTCGCACTTGTGTTGGTGCAGGAAACCACTTTTGCACTTGTATTATTGTGGAAAAAACACTTTTTACACTTGTGATAGTGTTGAAAAACCACTTTTCGCACTTGTGTTAGTGTTGAAAAACCACTTTTCGCACTTGTGTTGGTGCAGGAAACCACTTTTGCACTTGTATTAGTGTGGAAAAACCACTTTTCGCACTTGTTTTAGTGTTGAAAAACCACTTTTCGCACTTGTGTTAGTGTTGAAAAACCACTTTTCGCACTTGTGTTAGTGTTGAAAAACCACTTTTCACACTTGTGTTGGTGCAGGAAACCACTTTTGCACTTGTATTAGTGTGGAAAAAACACTTTTCGCACTTGTGTTAGTGTTGAAAACCACTTTTCGCACTTGTGTTAGTGTTGAAAAACCACTTTTCGCACTTGTGTTGGTGCAGGAAACCACTTTGCACTTGTATTAGTGTGGAAAAAACACTTTTTGCACTTTTGATAGTGTTGAAAAACCACTTTTCGCACTTGTGTTAGTGTTGAAAAACCACTTTTCGCACTTGTGTTGGTGCAGGAAACCACTTTTGCACTTGTATTAGTGTGGAAAAACCACTTTTCGCACTTGTGTTAGTGTTGAAAAGCCACTTTTCGCACTTGTGTTAGTGTTGAAAAACCACTTTTTGCACCTGTGTTGGTGCAGGAAACCACTTT
Source organism: Myxine glutinosa (assembly GCF_964187855.1). Classification (NCBI taxonomy): domain Eukaryota; kingdom Metazoa; phylum Chordata; class Myxini; order Myxiniformes; family Myxinidae; genus Myxine; species Myxine glutinosa. Next base: position 222,690 of record NW_027616589.1, read on the forward strand.
TGCACTTGTATAAGTGTGGAAAAAACACTTTTTGCACTTGTGATAGTGTTGAAAAACCACTTTTCGCACTTGTGTTAGTGTTGAAAAACCACTTTTCGCACTTGTGTTAGTGTTGAAAAACCACATTTCGCACTTGTGTTGGTGCAGGAAACCACTTTTGCACTTGTATTAGTGTGGAAAAAACACTTTTTGCACTTGTGTTAGTGTTGAAAAACCACTTTTCGCACTTGTGTTAGTGTTGAAAAAACACTTTTCGCACTTGTGTTAGTGTTGAAAAACCACTTTTCGCACTTGTGTTAGTGTTGAAAAACCACTTTTCGCACTTGTGTTAGTGTTGAAAACCCACTTTTCGCACTTGTGTTAGTGTGGAAAAACCACTTTTCGCACTTGTGTTCGTGTTGAAAAACCACTTTTCGCACTTGTGTTAGTGTTGAAAAACCACTTTTCGCACTTGTGTTGGTGCAGGAAACCACTTTTGCACTTGTATTAGTGTGGAAAAAACACTTTTTGCACTTGTGATAGTGTTGAAAAACAACTTTTCGCACTTGTGTTAGGGTTGAAAAACAACTTTTCGCACTTGTGTTAGTGTTGAAAAACCACTTTTCGCACTTGTGTTGGTGCAGGAAACCACTTTTGCACTTGTATTAGTGTGGAAAAAACACTTTTCGCACTTGTGTTAGTGTTGAAAAACCACTTTTCGCACTTGTGTTATTGTTGAAAAACCACTTTTCACACTTGTGTTGGTGCAGGAAACCACTTTTGCACTTGTATTATTGTGGAAAAAACACTTGTTGCACTTGTGTTAGTGTTGAAAAACCACTTTTCTCACTTGTGTTGGTGCAGGAAACCACTTTTGCACTTGCATTAGTGTGGAAAAAACACTTTTTGCACTTGTGATAGTGTTGAAAAAACCACTTTTCGCACTTGTGTTAGTGTTGAAAAACCACTTATCGCACTTGTGTTGGTGCAGGAAACCACTTTTGCACTTGTATTAGTGTGGAAAAACCACTTTTCGCACTTGTGTTAGTGTTGAAAAAACACATTTTGCACTTGTGATAGTGTTGAAAAACCACTTTTCGCACTTGTGTTAGTGTTGAAAAACCACTTTTCGCACTTGTGTTGGTGCAGGAAACCACTTTTGCACTTGTATTAGTGTGGCAAAACTACTTTTCGCACTTGTGTTAGTGTTGAAAAACCACTCTTTGCACTTGTGTTAGTGTTGAAAAACCACTTTTCGCACTTGCGTTAGTGTTGAAAAACCACTTTTCGCACTTGTGTTAGTGTTGAAAAACCACTTTTCGCACTTGTGTTAGTGTTGAAAAACCACTTTTCGCACTTGTGTTAGTGTTGAAAAACCACTTTTCACACTTGTGTTGGTGCAGGAAACCACTTTTGCACTTGTATTATTGTGGAAAAAACACTTTTTGCACTTGTGTTAGTGTTGAAAAACCACTTTTCTCACTTGTGTTGGTGCAGGAAACCACTTTTGCACTTGTATTAGTGTGGAAAAAACACTTTTTACACTTGTGATAGTGTTGAAAAACCACTATTCGCACTTGTGTTAGTGTTGAAAAACCACTTATCGCACTTGTGTTGGTGCAGGAAACCACTTTTGCACTTGTATTAGTGTGGAAAAACGACTTTTCGCACTTGTGTTAGTGTTAAAAAACCACTTTTCGCACTTGTGTTAGTGTTGAAAAACCACTTTTCGCACTTGTGTTAGTGTTGAAAAACCACTTATCGCACTTGTGTTGGTGCAGGAAACCACTTTTGCCCTTGTATTAGTGTGGAAAAACCACTTTTCGCACTTGTGTTAGTGTTGAAAAACCACTTTTCGCACTTGTGTTAGTGTTGAAAAACCACTTTTTGCACCTGTGTTGGTGTTGAAAAAACACTTTTTGCACTTGTGATAGTGTTGAAAAACCACTTTTCGCACTTGTGTTAGTGTTGAAAAACCACTTTTCGCACTTGTGTTGGTGCAGGAAACCACTTTTGCACTTGTATTAGTGTGGAAAAACTACTTTTCGCACTTCTGTTAGTGTTGAAAAACCACTTTTCGCACTTGTGTTAGTGTTGAAAAACCACTTTTCGCACTTGTGTTAGCGTTGAAAAACCACTTTTCGCACTTGTGTTAGTGTTGAAAAACCACTTTTCGCACTTGTGTTAGTGTTGAAAAACCACTTTTCGCACTTGTGTTAGTGTGGAAAAAACCACTTTTCGCACTTGTGTTCGTGTTGAAAAACCACTTTTCGCACTTGTGTTAGTGTTGAAAAACCACTTTTCGCACTTGTGTTGGTGCAGGAAACCACTTTTGCACTTGTATTAGTGTGGAAAAAACACTTTTTGTACTTGTGATAGTGTTGAAAAACCACTTTTCGCACTTGTGTTAGTGTTGAAAAACCACTTTTCGCACTTGTGTTGGTGCAGGAAACCACTTTTGCACTTGTATTAGTGTGGAAAAACCACTTTTCGCACTTGTGTTAGTGTTGAAAAAACACTTTTCGCACTTGTGTTAGTGTTGAAAAACCACTTTTCGCACTTGTGTTAGTGTTGAAAAACCACTTTTCGCACTTGTGTTAGTGTTGAAAACCCACTTTTCGCACTTGTGTTAGTGTGGAAAAACCACTTTTCGCACTTGTGTTCGTGTTGAAAAACCACTTTTCGCACTTGTGTTAGTGTTGAAAAACCACTTTTCGCACTTGTGTTGGTGCAGGAAACCACTTTTGCACTTGTATTAGTGTGGAAAAAACACTTTTTGCACTTGTGATAGTGTTGAAAAACAACTTTTCGCACTTGTGTTAGGGTTGAAAAACAACTTTTCGCACTTGTGTTAGTGTTGAAAAACCACTTTTCGCACTTGTGTTGGTGCAGGAAACCACTTTTGCACTTGTATTAGTGTGGAAAAAACACTTTTCGCACTTGTGTTAGTGTTGAAAAACCACTTTTCGCACTTGTGTTATTGTTGAAAAACCACTTTTCACACTTGTGTTGGTGCAGGAAACCACTTTTGCACTTGTATTATTGTGGAAAAAACACTTGTTGCACTTGTGTTAGTGTTGAAAAACCACTTTTCTCACTTGTGTTGGTGCAGGAAACCACTTTTGCACTTGCATTAGTGTGGAAAAAACACTTTTTGCACTTGTGATAGTGTTGAAAAAACCACTTTTCGCACTTGTGTTAGTGTTGAAAAACCACTTATCGCACTTGTGTTGGTGCAGGAAACCACTTTTGCACTTGTATTAGTGTGGAAAAACCACTTTTCGCACTTGTGTTAGTGTTGAAAAAACACATTTTGCACTTGTGATAGTGTTGAAAAACCACTTTTCGCACTTGTGTTAGTGTTGAAAAACCACTTTTCGCACTTGTGTTGGTGCAGGAAACCACTTTTGCACTTGTATTAGTGTGGCAAAACTACTTTTCGCACTTGTGTTAGTGTTGAAAAACCACTCTTCGCACTTGTGTTAGTGTTGAAAAACCACTTTTCGCACTTGCGTTAGTGTTGAAAAACCACTTTTCGCACTTGTGTTAGTGTTGAAAAACCACTTTTCGCACTTGTGTTAGTGTTGAAAAACCACTTTTCGCACTTGTGTTAGTGTTGAAAAACCACTTTTCACACTTGTGTTGGTGCAGGAAACCACTTTTGCACTTGTATTATTGTGGAAAAAATACTTTTTGCACTTGTGTTAGTGTTGAAAAACCACTTTTCTCACTTGTGTTGGTGCAGGAAACCACTTTTGCACTTGTATTAGTGTGGAAAAAACACTTTTTACACTTGTGATAGTGTTGAAAAACCACTATTCGCACTTGTGTTAGTGTTGAAAAACCACTTATCGCACTTGTGTTGGTGCAGGAAACCACTTTTGCACTTGTATTAGTGTGGAAAAACGACTTTTCGCACTTGTGTTAGTGTTAAAAAACCACTTTTCGCACTTGTGTTAGTGTTGAAAAACCACTTTTCGCACTTGTGTTAGTGTTGAAAAACCACTTATCGCACTTGTGTTGGTGCAGGAAACCACTTTTGCCCTTGTATTAGTGTGGAAAAACCACTTTTCGCACTTGTGTTAGTGTTGAAAAACCACTTTTCGCACTTGTGTTAGTGTTGAAAAACCACTTTTTGCACCTGTGTTGGTGTTGAAAAAACACTTTTTGCACTTGTGATAGTGTTGAAAAACCACTTTTCGCACTTGTGTTAGTGTTGAAAAACCACTTTTCGCACTTGTGTTGGTGCAGGAAACCACTTTTGCACTTGTATTAGTGTGGAAAAACTACTTTTCGCACTTCTGTTAGTGTTGAAAAACCACTTTTCGCACTTGTGTTAGTGTTGAAAAACCACTTTTCGCACTTGTGTTAGCGTTGAAAAACCACTTTTCGCACTTGTGTTAGTGTTGAAAAACCACTTTTCGCACTTGTGTTAGTGTTGAAAAACCACTTTTCGCACTTGTGTTAGTGTGGAAAAAACCACTTTTCGCACTTGTGTTCGTGTTGAAAAACCACTTTTCGCACTTGTGTTAGTGTTGAAAAACCACTTTTCGCACTTGTGTTGGTGCAGGAAACCACTTTTGCACTTGTATTAGTGTGGAAAAAACACTTTTTGTACTTGTGATAGTGTTGAAAAACCACTTTTCGCACTTGTGTTAGTGTTGAAAAACCACTTTTCGCACTTGTGTTGGTGCAGGAAACCACTTTTGCACTTGTATTAGTGTGGAAAAACCACTTTTCGCACTTGTGTTAGTGTTGAAAAACCACTTTTTGCACTTGTGTTAGTGTTGAAAAACCACTTTTCGCACTTGTGTTAGTGTTGAAAAACCACTTTTGCACTTGTATTAGTGTGGAAAAAACACTTTTTGCACTTGTGATAGTGTTGAAAAACCACTTTTCGCACTTGTGTTAGTGTTGAAAAACCACTTTTCGCACTTGTGTTGGTGCAGGAAACCACTTTTGCACTTGTATTATTGTGGAAAAAACACTTTTTGCACTTGTGATAGTGTTGAAAAACCACTTTTCGCACTTGTGTTGGTGCAGGAAACCACTTTTGCACTTGTATTAGTGTGGAAAAACAACTTTGCGCACTTGTTTTAGTGTTGAAAAACCACTTTTCGCACTTGTGTTAGTGTTGAAAAACCACTTTTCGCACTTGTGTTAGTGTTGAAAAACCACTTTTCACACTTGTGTTGGTGCAGGAAACCACTTTTGCACTTGTATTAGTGTGGAAAAAACACTTTTCGCACTTGTGTTAGTGTTGAAAACCACTTTTCGCACTTGTGTTAGTGTTGAAAAACCACTTTTCGCACTTGTGTTGGTGCAGGAAACCACTTTTGCACTTGTATTAGTGTGGAAAAAACACTTTTTGCACTTGTGATAGTGTTGAAAAACCACTTTTCGCACTTGTGTTAGTGTTGAAAAACCACTTTTCGCACTTGTGTTGGTGCAGGAAACCACTTTTGCACTTGTATTAGTGTGGAAAAACCACTTTTCGCACTTGTGTTAGTGTTGAAAAACCACTTTTCGCACTTGTGTTAGTGTTGAAAAACCACTTTTTGCACCTGTGTTGGTGCAGGAAACCACTTTTGCACTTGTATAAGTGTGGAAAAAACACTTTTTGCACTTGTGATAGTGTTGAAAAACCACTTTTCGCACTTGTGTTAGTGTTGAAAAACCACTTTTCGCACTTGTGTTAGTGTTGAAAAACCACTTTTCGCACTTGTGTTGGTGCAGGAAACCACTTTTGCACTTGTATTAGTGTGGAAAAAACACTTTTTGCACTTGTGTTAGTGTTGAAAAACCACTTTTCGCACTTGTGTTAGTGTTGAAAAACCACTTTTCGCACTTGTGTTAGTGTTGAAAAACCACTTTTCGCACTTGTGTTAGTGTTGAAAAACCACTTTTCGCACTTGTGTTAGTGTTGAAAACCCACTTTTCGCACTTGTGTTAGTGTGGAAAAACCACTTTTCACACTTGTGTTCGTGTTGAAAAACCACTTTTCGCACTTGTGTTAGTGTTGAAAAACCACTTTTCGCACTTGTGTTGGTGCAGGAAACCACTTTTGCACTTGTATTAGTGTGGAAAAAACACTTTTTGCACTTGTGATAGTGTTGAAAAACCACTTTTCGCACTTGTGTTAGTGTTGAAAAACAACTTTTCACACTTGTGTTAGTGTTGAAAAACCACTTTTCGCACTTGTGTTGGTGCAGGAAACCACTTTTGCACTTGTATTAGTGTGGAAAAAACACTTTTCGCACTTGTGTTAGTGTTGAAAAACCACTTTTCGCACTTGTGTTAGTGTTGAAAAACCACTTTTCACACTTGTGTTGGTGCAGGAAACCACTTTTGCACTTGTATTATTGTGGAAAAAACACTTTTTGCACTTGTGTTAGTGTTGAAAAACCACTTTTCTCACTTGTGTTGGTGCAGGAAACCACTTTTGCACTTGTATTAGTGTGGAAAAAACACTTTTTGCACTTGTGATAGTGTTGAAAAAACCACTTTTCGCACTTGTGTTAGTGTTGAAAAACCACTTATCGCACTTGTGTTGGTGCAGGAAACCACTTTTGCACTTGTATTAGTGTGGAAAAACCACTTTTCGCACTTGTGTTAGTGTTGAAAAAACACTTTTTGCACTTGTGATAGTATTGAAAAACCACTTTTCGCACTTGTGTTAGTGTTGAAAAACCACTTTTCGCACTTGTGTTGGTGCAGGAAACCACTTTTGCACTTGTATTAGTGTGGCAAAACTACTTTTCGCACTTGTGTTAGTGTTGAAAAACCACTTTTCGCACTTGTGTTAGTGTTGAAAAACCACTTTTCGCACTTGTGTTAGTGTTGAAAAACCACTTTTCGCACTTGTGTTAGTGTTGAAAAACCACTTTTCACACTTGTGTTGGTGCAGGAAACCACTTTTGCACTTGTATTATTGTGGAAAAAACACTTTTTGCACTTGTGTTAGTGTTGAAAAACCACTTTTCTCACTTGTGTTGGTGCAGGAAACCACTTTTGCACTTGTATTAGTGTGGAAAAAACACTTTTTGCACTTGTGATAGTGTTGAAAAACCACTTTTCGCACTTGTGTTAGTGTTGAAAAACCACTTATCGCACTTGTGTTGGTGCAGGAAACCACTTTTGCACTTGTATTAGTGTGGAAAAAACACTTTTTGCACTTGTGATAGTGTTGAAAAACCACTTTTCGCACTTGTGTTAGTGTTGAAAAACTACTTTTCGCACTTGTGTTGGTGCAGGAAACCACTTTTGCACTTGTATTAGTGTGGAAAAAACACTTTTCGCACTTGTGTTAGTGTTGAAAAACCACTTTTCGCACTTGTGTTGGTGCAGGAAACCACTTTTGCACTTGTATTAGTGTGGAAAAAACACTTTTCGCACTTGTGTTAGTGTTGAAAAACCACTTTTCGCACTTGTGTTAGTGTTGAAAAACCACTTTTCACACTTGTGTTGGTGCAGGAAACCACTTTTGCACTTGTATTATTGTGGAAAAAACACTTTTTGCACTTGTGTTAGTGTTGAAAAACCACTTTTCTCACTTGTGTTAGTGTTGAAAAACCACTTTTCGCACTTGTGTTAGTGTTGAAAAACCACTTTTCGCACTTGTGTTAGTGTTAAAAAACCACTTTTCGCACTTGTGTTAGTGTTGAAAAACCACTTTTCGCACTTGTGTTAGTGTTGAAAAACCACTTTTCGCACTTGTGTTGGTGCAGGAAACCACTTTTGCACTTGTATTAGTGTGGAAAAACCACTTTTCGCACTTGTGTTAGTGTTGAAAAACCACTTTTCGCACTTGTGTTAGTGTTGAAAAACCACTTTTTGCACCTGTGTTGGTGTTGAAAAAACACTTTTTGCACTTGTGATAGTGTTGAAAAACCATTTTTCGCACTTGTGTTAGTGTTGAAAAACCACTTTTCGCACTTGTGTTGGTGCAGGAAACCACTTTTGCACTTGTATTAGTGTGGAAAAACTACTTTTCGCACTTCTGTTAGTGTTGAAAAACCACTTTTCGCACTTGTGTTAGTGTTGAAAAACCACTTTTCGCACTTGTGTTAGCGTTGAAAAACCACTTTTCGCACTTGTGTTAGTGTTGAAAAACCACTTTTCGCACTTGTGTTAGTGTTGAAAAACCACTTTTCGCACTTGTGTTAGTGTGGAAAAAACCACTTTTCGCACTTGTGTTCGTGTTGAAAAACCACTTTTCGCACTTGTGTTAGTGTTGAAAAACCACTTTTCGCACTTGTGTTGGTGCAGGAAACCACTTTTGCACTTGTATTAGTGTGGAAAAAACACTTTTTGTACTTGTGATAGTGTTGAAAAACCACTTTTCGCACTTGTGTTAGTGTTGAAAAACCACTTTTCGCACTTGTGTTGGTGCAGGAAACCACTTTTGCACTTGTATTAGTGTGGAAAAACCACTTTTCGCACTTGTGTTAGTGTTGAAAAACCACTTTTTGCACTTGTGTTAGTGTTGAAAAACCACTTTTCGCACTTGTGTTAGTGTTGAAAAACCACTTTTGCACTTGTATTAGTGTGGAAAAAACACTTTTTGCACTTGTGATAGTGTTGAAAAACCACTTTTCGCACTTGTGTTAGTGTTGAAAAACCACTTTTCGCACTTGTGTTGGTGCAGGAAACCACTTTTGCACTTGTATTATTGTGGAAAAAACACTTTTTGCACTTGTGATAGTGTTGAAAAACCACTTTTCGCACTTGTGTTAGTGTTGAAAAACCACTTTTCACACTTGTGTTGGTGCAGGAAACCACTTTTGCACTTGTATTAGTGTGGAAAAACAACTTTTCGCACTTGTTTTAGTGTTGAAAAACCACTTTTCGCACTTGTGTTAGTGTTGAAAAACCACTTTTCGCACTTGTGTTAGTGTTGAAAAACCACTTTTCACACTTGTGTTGGTGCAGGAAACCACTTTTGCACTTGTATTAGTGTGGAAAAAACACTTTTCGCACTTGTGTTAGTGTTGAAAACCACTTTTCGCACTTGTGTTAGTGTTGAAAAACCACTTTTCGCACTTGTGTTGGTGCAGGAAACCACTTTTGCACTTGTATTAGTGTGGAAAAAACACTTTTTGCACTTGTGATAGTGTTGAAAAACCACTTTTCGCACTTGTGTTAGTGTTGAAAAACCACTTTTCGCACTTGTGTTGGTGCAGGAAACCACTTTTGCACTTGTATTAGTGTGGAAAAACCACTTTTCGCACTTGTGTTAGTGTTGAAAAACCACTTTTCGCACTTGTGTTAGTGTTGAAAAACCACTTTTTGCACCTGTGTTGGTGCAGGAAACCACTTTTGCACTTGTATAAGTGTGGAAAAAACACTTTTTGCACTTGTGATAGTGTTGAAAAACCACTTTTCGCACTTGTGTTAGTGTTGAAAAACCACTTTTCGCACTTGTGTTAGTGTTGAAAAACCACTTTTCGCACTTGTGTTGGTGCAGGAAACCACTTTTGCACTTGTATTAGTGTGGAAAAAACACTTTTTGCACTTGTGTTAGTGTTGAAAAACCACTTTTCGCACTTGTGTTAGTGTTGAAAAACCACTTTTCGCACTTGTGTTAGTGTTGAAAAACCACTTTTCGCACTTGTGTTAGTGTTGAAAAACCACTTTTCGCACTTGTGTTAGTGTTGAAAACCCACTTTTCGCACTTGTGTTAGTGTGGAAAAACCACTTTTCACACTTGTGTTCATGTTGAAAAACCACTTTTCGCACTTGTGTTAGTGTTGAAAAACCACTTTTCGCACTTGTGTTGGTGCAGGAAACCACTTTTGCACTTGTATTAGTGTGGAAAAAACACTTTTTGCACTTGTGATAGTGTTGAAAAACCACTTTTCGCACTTGTGTTAGTGTTGAAAAACAACTTTTCACACTTGTGTTAGTGTTGAAAACCACTTTTCGCACTTGTGTTGGTGCAGGAAACCACTTTTGCACTTGTATTAGTGTGAAAAAACACTTTTCGCACTTGTGTTAGTGTTGAAAAACCACTTTTCGCACTTGTGTTAGTGTTGAAAAACCACTTTTCACACTTGTGTTGGTGCAGGAAACCACTTTTGCACTTGTATTATTGTGGAAAAAACACTTTTTGCACTTGTGTTAGTGTTGAAAAACCACTTTTCCTCACTTGTGTTGGTGCAGGAAACCACTTTTGCACTTGTATTAGTGTGGAAAAAACACTTTTTGCACTTGTGATAGTGTTGAAAAAACCACTTTTCGCACTTGTGTTAGTGTTGAAAAACCACTTATCGCACTTGTGTTGGTGCAGGAAACCACTTTTGCACTTGTATTAGTGTGGAAAAACCACTTTTCGCACTTGTGTTAGTGTTGAAAAACACTTTTTGCACTTGTGATAGTATTGAAAAACCACTTTTCGCACTTGTGTTAGTGTTGAAAAACCACTTTTCGCACTTGTGTTGGTGCAGGAAACCACTTTTGCACTTGTATTAGTGTGGCAAAACTACTTTTCGCACTTGTGTTAGTGTTGAAAAACCACTTTTCGCACTTGTGTTAGTGTTGAAAAACCACTTTTCGCACTTGTGTTAGTGTGAAAAACCACTTTTTCGCACTTGTGTTAGTGTTGAAAAACCACTTTTCACACTTGTGTTGGTGCAGGAAACCACTTTTGCACTTGTATTATTGTGGAAAAAACACTTTTTGCACTTGTGTTAGTGTTGAAAAACCACTTTTCTCACTTGTGTTGGTGCAGGAAACCACTTTTGCACTTGTATTAGTGTGGAAAAAACACTTTTTGCACTTGTGATAGTGTTGAAAAACCACTTTCCGCACTTGTGTTAGTGTTGAAAAACCACTTATCGCACTTGTGTTGGTGCAGGAAACCACTTTTGCACTTGTATTAGTGTGGAAAAAACACTTTTTGCACTTGTGATAGTGTTGAAAAACCACTTTTCGCACTTGTGTTAGTGTTGAAAAAACTACTTTTCGCACTTGTGTTGGTGCAGGAAACCACTTTTGCACTTGTATTAGTGTGGAAAAAACACTTTTCGCACTTGTGTTAGTGTTGAAAAACCACTTTTCGCACTTGTGTTGGTGCAGGAAACCACTTTTGCACTTGTATTAGTGTGGAAAAAACACTTTTCGCACTTGTGTTAGTGTTGAAAAACCACTTTTCGCACTTGTGTTAGTGTTGAAAAACCACTTTTCACACTTGTGTTGGTGCAGGAAACCACTTTTGCACTTGTATTATGTGGAAAAAACACTTTTTGCACTTGTGTTAGTGTTGAAAAACCACTTTTCTCACTTGTGTTAGTGTTGAAAAACCACTTTTCGCACTTGTGTTAGTGTTGAAAAACCACTTTTCACACTTGTGTTGGTGCAGGAAACCACTTTTGCACTTGTATTAGTGTGGAAAAAAACACTTTTTGCACTTGTGATAGTGTTGAAAAACCACTTTTCGCACTTGTGTTAGTGTTGAAAAACCACTTTTCGCACTTGTGTTGGTGCAGGAAACCACTTTTGCACTTGTATTATTGTGGAAAAAACACTTTTTGCACTTGTGATAGTGTTGAAAAACCACTTTTCGCACTTGTGTTAGTGTTGAAAAACCACTTTTTCGCACTTGTGTTGGTGCAGGAAACCACTTTTGCACTTGTATTAGTGTGAAAAACCACTTTTCGCACTTGTTTTAGTGTTGAAAAACCACTTTTCGCACTTGTGTTAGTGTTGAAAAAACCACTTTTCGCACTTGTGTTAGTGTTGAAAAACCACTTTTCACACTTGTGTTGGTGCGGGAAACCACTTTTGCACTTGTATTAGTGTGGAAAAAAACACTTTTCGCACTTGTGTTAGTGTTGAAAACCACTTTTCGCACTTGTTGTTAGTGTTGAAAAACCACTTTTCGCACTTGTGTTGGTGCAGGAAACCACTTTTGCACTTGTATTAGTGTGGAAAAAAACACTTTTTGCACTTGTGATAGTGTTGAAAAACCACTTTTCGCACTTGTGTTAGTGTTGAAAAACCACTTTTCGCACTTGTGTTGGTGCAGGAAACCACTTTTGCACTTGTATTAGTGTGGAAAAAACACTTTTCGCACTTGTGATAGTGTTGAAAAACCACTTTTCGCACTTGTGTTAGTGTTGAAAAACCACTTTTTGCACCCGTGTTGGTGCAGGAAACCACTTTTGCACTTGTATAAGTGTGGAAAAAACACTTTTTGCACTTGTGATAGTGTTGAAAAACCACTTTTCGCACTTGTGTTAGTGTTGAAAAACCACTTTTCGCACTTGTGTTAGTGTTGAAAAACCACTTTTCGCACTTGTGTTGGTGCAGGAAACCACTTTTGCACTTGTATTAGTGTGGAAAAAACACTTTTTGCACTGTGTTTAGTGTTGAAAAACCACTTTTCGCACTTGTGTTAGTGTTGAAAAACCACTTTTCGCACTTGTGTTAGTGTGAAAAACCACTTTTCGCACTTGTGTTAGTGTTGAAAAAACCACTTTTTCGCACTTGTGTTAGTGTTGAAAAACCACTTTTCGCACTTGTGTTAGTGTTGAAAACCCACTTTTCGCACTTGAGTAGTGTGGAAAAACCACTTTTCGCACTTGTGTTCGTGTTGAAAAACCACTTTTCGCACTTGTGTTAGTGTTGAAAAAACCACTTTTCGCACTTGTGTTGGTGCAGGAAACCACTTTTGCACTTGTATTAGTGTGGAAAAAACACTTTTTGCACTTGTGATAGTGTTGAAAAACCACTTTTCGCACTTGTGTTAGTGTTGAAAAACAACTTTTCGCACTTGTGTAGTGTTGAAAAACCACTTTCGCACTTGTGTTGGTGCAGGAAACCACTTTTGCACTTGTATTAGTGTGGAAAAAACACTTTTCGCACTTGTGTTAGTGTTGAAAAACCACTTTTCGCACTTGTGTTAGTGTTGAAAAAACCACTTTTCGCACTTGTGTTGGTGCAGGAAACCACTTTTGCACTTGTATTAGTGTGGAAAAAACACTTTTCGCACTTGTGTTAGTGTTGAAAAACCACTTTTCGCACTTGTGTTAGTGTTGAAAAACCACTTTTCACACTTGTGTTGGTGCAGGAAACCACTTTTCGCACTTGTATTATTGTGGAAAAAACACTTTTTGCACTTGTGTTAGTGTTGAAAAACCACTTTTTCTCACTTGTGTTGGTGCAGGAAACCACTTTTGCACTTGTATTAGTGTGGAAAAAACACTTTTTGCACTTGTGATAGTGTTGAAAAAACCACTTTTCGCACTTGTGTTAGTGTTGAAAAACCACTTATCGCACTTGTGTTGGTGCAGGAAACCACTTTTGCACTTGTATTAGTGTGGAAAAACCACTTTTCGCACTTGTGTTAGTGTTGAAAAAACACTTTTTTGCACTTGTGATAGTATTGAAAAACCACTTTTCGCACTTGTGTTAGTGTTGAAAAACCACTTTTCGCACTTGTGTTGGTGCAGGAAACCACTTTTGCACTTGTATTAGTGTGGCAAAACTCTTTTCGCACTTGTGTTAGTGTTGAAAAACACTTTTCGCACTTGTGTTAGTGTTGAAAAACCACTTTTCGCACTTGTGTTAGTGTTGAAAAACCACTTTTCGCACTTGTGTTAGTGTTGAAAAACCACTTTTCACACTTGTGTTGGTGCAGGAAACCACTTTTGCACTTGTATTATTGTGGAAAAAACACTTTTTGCACTTGTGTTAGTGTTGAAAAACCACTTTTCTCACCTGTGTTGGTGCAGGAAACCACTTTTGCACTTGTATTAGTGTGGAAAAAACACTTTTTGCACTTGTGATAGTGTTGAAAAACCACTTTTCGCACTTGTGTTAGTGTTGAAAAACCACTTATCGCACTTGTGTTGGTGCAGGAAACCACTTTTGCACTTGTATTAGTGTGGAAAAAACACTTTTTGCACTTGTGATAGTGTTGAAAAACCACTTTTCGCACTGTGTTAGTGTTGAAAAACTACTTTCGCACTTGTGTTGGTGCAGGAAACCACTTTTGCACTTGTATTAGTGTGGAAAAAACACTTTTCGCACTTGTGATTAGTGTTGAAAAACCACTTTTCGCACTTGTGTTGGTGCAGGAAACCACTTTTGCACTTGTATTAGTGTGGAAAAACACTTTTCGCACTTGTGTTAGTGTTGAAAACCACTTTTCGCACTTGTGTTAGTGTTGAAAAACCACTTTTCACACTTGTGTTGGTGCAGGAAACCACTTTTTGCACTTGTATTATTGTGGAAAAAACACTTTTTGCACTTGTGTTAGTGTTGAAAAACCACTTTTCTCACTTGTGTTAGTGTTGAAAAACCACTTTTCGCACTTGTGTTAGTGTTGAAAAAACCACTTTTCGCACTTGTGTTAACTTGTGTTAGAAAAACCACTTTTCGCACTTGTGTTAGTGTTGAAAAACCACTTTTCGCACTTGTGTTAGTGTTTGAAAAACCACTTTTCGCACTTGTGTTGGTGCAGGAAACCACTTTTGCACTTGTATTAGTGTGGAAAAACCACTTTTCGCACTTGTGTTAGTGTTGAAAAACCACTTTTCGCACTTGTGTTAGTGTTGAAAAACCACTTTTTGCACC